>NC_029788.2:17034290-17036830 GCF_000816755.2 Arachis ipaensis
AATTTAAATAAATATTATAAATTTTAATATTTGTCATTCTAACTTCTTTTTTACATATTTTACAGGAAATATATTCAAATTTTTATATAAAATAATCATGAAAAATTAAAGAATTGATGCATTTTTTAAGAAGAAGGCTAATATTTAAGAAGGAAAACATATAACTTTTACAATATCAATACATGTAGATAGTTTTTCTACTTTAATGAATCACGAAAAAAGTGAGATACAACCTCCAAAAGTTCAAAGAGTTGCATCTGATGAGTTTGACCTTAATTCTTTGGAACAAAACCCTGAAAAACGGCTTTAAATTTGGCAATATCACCCAAATCAGAGAGATGAGGTTAGACGAGCTTATCTTAAACAAAGTCCATATCAAAAGCATCTTGACAATTATCTTCTATCTGGCCCCCCAACATTTTGTTTCAAGCTCCGCCACTGTCTCAAAGCATTTAACTATATAAATCGAATTAGATAAATTCGATTTTCACGTTATAGTAATAAATTGAATTGGGTTGTATTGATTTACATAGAAATATTGTGTTAACTATAAATCGAATTGAACATAGTCGATTAAGAATAAATCGAATGAGGTATATTCAATATTTGATTTACATGAATCAATATTAAAACTGAGTAAGCCAATTTGATTTACATGATGGATGTAAATTGAAAGAGACAAATTCGATTTATAAATATGGTGGTTAAGGTAAATCGAATCAAACAACGTCAATTTAGTACGCATGGAGTCATATATATAAATCGAATTTATAGTATGACAGGAACGTATTGGAGGGATAATATTTTACTTGATAAAAATATTGGAGAGATATATTTTACTCCTATTAACTATACTATATTATCACATTGACAATTTGCAGATGATACTATCTTATTTTGTCCTCTAGAGACAGCGACAATTGTGAATTATAAGAGGTTGTTGCGATGTTTTAAGCTGATGTCTGGACTGAGCATCAATTTTGATAAGTCGAACTGATTTCCGTGAATTGTGAGCAGGAGTGGGTAGATCATGTGTGTGGTCTATTGGGGTGCAATCAAGCTGTTTTACCTGTGAGGTACCTAGGGATTTCGTTAGGAGCAAATCCACGCCTGGTGAAGACTTGGAAACCAATCATAGATAAGGTGGAAGAGAAACTCAGCTTATGGAAAGCAAAGATTCTAAACAAAGCAGAGGAGCTTTATGTGGTGTAAGGAGGATGGTAACTATGATATCCCTCTAGTTAAGTGGGAGGTGGTATAGGCACCGAAAAAGGCAGTGGGTTTGGAAGTTGGGGATGCAGTTCTTAGAAACACATCACTTTTGTTTAAGTGGTGGTGGCGGGTTTCAAAGGAGGACTGCCCATTGTAAAAGAAGATTATTTGCTCCTGTAACAATTTGAATCCTAATGAAATGCTAGCAAATCAGACTTTACCGGTAAAAGGAGGACCCTGGAAAGATATCTGTCAGTTGAATATAAAAGAGCAAAGGATGAAGGAAAAAATGGTTAGTGGTTTGGCGATGGAAGTAGTGAATGGAAGTAGAACTCTTTTCTGGGAAGATAATTGGGTTCAAGGTAGCCCCCTAAAAGCGAGTTTTCCAAGGCTCTTCTCTATTTCAAACCAGCAGGGATCTGTGATTAGGGATTGTGAATTTTGGGACGGGTTACATTGGATATAGAATTTTCAGTGGAGGAAAGTGTTGTTCCAATAAGAGTTGGAACTTGTTCATCAACTTCATGAGAGGTTAAGGCCAGTGAAGCTATCAACTGGTAGAGAGCATAATGTTGTTTGGAAATTTGATCATAAAAGTGTGTTTTCTACTAACTCTTTTTTGCAGGTACTACAATTGGAGACTCTATCGGACGAGATTACGAGCTATAATTTCACAAGTTCTATTTGGAGACAGGTGGTGCCTCCAAGAATAGAGATTTTTGGATGGTTTGTGCTAGTTGGTAGAGTTAATATTAAAGAAATGTTAAGTAGACTAGACGTTGTTTTTAATAGTGATAATATATGTGTACTGTGTAAAAAGGAGATAGAATCTGTACAGCATTTATTTCTATTTTGTGAGTACACATGGCAGGTTTGGTGCGCTTGGTTGAGGGCTTTGGATAGAGCTTGGACTATTCCTGGAACCATTAAAGAACTATTTGAGAGTTGGACTGGTATGTACAATCGAAAAGAAGCGCAGAAGACATGGCTGACTGGGTTCGTTGCAGTGATTTGGAACATCTGGTTGGAACGCAATGTCAGAATTTCCACTAATAAAGAAACATGTGTTGATATCATACAGAAAAGGACGTTTTTGAGCTACAAAGAATGGACTGGTAGTGATCCTTTTGGATGTTGATGGCAATGCCGGAGATGACAGAAGATTCATAACTTTTGTATGTAGGTTTAGTTAATGTATGTGTGTCTACGCTCCACTCTAATGTGTTGAGCTTTCTTTGTTTCAAAACAAATTATACTTTATTATATACTATATTTTAAAAATTTTGGATATTGTATTTTATTGTTGATAAAAATTTTGGAGCATAGTT
>NC_029788.2:17036837-17037790 GCF_000816755.2 Arachis ipaensis
TATTTAGTTAAAAAAATATATTTAGAATACAAATAAAATATAAAATATGCTCAATTCGATTGATAGTTAGCACAACATTTCTATGTAAATTGATACAATCCAATTCGATTTACTACCATAACGTGAAAATCGAATTTACCTAATTCGTTTTATATTGTTAAATGCTTTGGAACATCCATGTAACATTTTTTGATTTGGATGATTCATGTAATTTTGGCATAATTTTGATTTATTTGAGTGTTTTACCCAAAAAAATATATATTTTTATAAGATTTAATTATTCTATTGGTTCTGTTTTACAGAATTTTTAATTGAATTCATATATTTTTTCAATTAAATTTTTATTGTCAAAAAATTATGACATGACAGAATATTCTGTTAAAAATGAATATTCTAAAGTTAAAGGTAGGAAATTATTATAAATCCTACCTTTGCATTGTGTTTTTGTTTGTGAAGCCACCATCAAAGGTAAATCACGAAATTGCAACTCGTACAAAAGATTAATGACTTAATTTGATGTGATTTCATTCGTTTTTCTTGTTTTGAGGGATTTTCATTCTTTATACATTTGATTAGTTTTTTCTGAAATAATTTTGGATTTTTTTATTTGGTGTGGAAGAACAGATGAAGGAGAGAAAAAACTAATGACAAACACAGCTTTAGAAATAAGGTTAAGTTAAAGAAAAGTAATTCCGATGATTCTGATAAAGATTATCTAATTTTAAATGAAGCTGAAAAGTGTTCGATTGTCCTAATGAATATAAATCTTCTGTAGAAATTCAATAAAAATTTAACAAATGAAGAAATTCAATAGATCAGAGATTAAAAATAGTATTTGTGATCAATAAAAAAATGAAAGTAAAAACACAAAAAAAAAAGGATTACATATACAAAATATGAAGAACAAGAAGCACAAGAACAAGTAAAAAAATAAAAGATGGAGATGGAGATGG
>NC_029788.2:17037919-17043346 GCF_000816755.2 Arachis ipaensis
AGCTTAATTAAAAATTAAAAAAAAATAAAAGTATTCAATTAAAAAATAAAAAAATATAGGAACTTGATCTGTCACCTTATAACTCAGTTTTTATTATGCATTATGAGTTATAACTCGGCGTTAACTATCATTCATTCTTTTGCTTGTAACTGACACTTTCATTACTGACTTAATGACCATCATTTCTATTTTAATGACCAAACGGTCATAATATATTAATCAATTTTATGCCTATAAAAAGAACCTTCTATATCTAATCTCAAGGAGCAACATGATAAGTTCTATAAGTTCTATATCATGTCTTACATTCTCTATTTATAGAATTATTACACACAACACGTGATAACTTCTATTTTATGTCTTACATTCTATATTCATATAATTATTCTTATACCTCTTAAACACTTACTGACTTGAGCGTCGGAGTGTCTTTTGCAGGTACCCACCCCCTTGTTCTCTCCTTGCAGACGTATAACTCATCCTGAGGAGAAACTTGAAGACATTCATCGACGGACGAGCTATACACCGGTCAATCTCAGCAAGAACAATTGGCGCCGTCTGTGGGGACGAGTAAAATAATTCCTACTCCCCTTAGGTTCATAAAACTTGATTTACATTCAAATTTTTGAACCAATCTCAACAATCTTATTTAATATTTTATTTAATACCTCTTATCAAATTTTAATCTATCGTAACTTTTTATAAGGTTTGTATTTTATACCTTTAAATTGCTTCACTTTTACGTATCATAATATTTCACATCTTATAATCGATCAATTAACCAATCCAAGAATAAACTCGGCTTTCAATCAATTCGAGAACAAACTCGGTTTCAATCAAACCGAGCACAAACTCACTATGCAATAATGATATATAACAACTATGTCAATTGCGTTTTTATTTTATTATGTACTATATTCTTATTGTTTAGTGATTTCATTTATACAATTAAATGATAGTAATGATGAGTTCAAATTTTAAAATTGGATTCTATCCAAAATTAATTGTATATCAATTGTATATAACTGTCATACTATTTATTTTATGCTATTAAATTTTATGTTACTAGCTATATGATTAGTGCATAAAGTTAAGTAAAAAATAATTACAAATATGCAAATTTATTATTTTTACACAAAAACTATACCTCATAGCTAAACAAAATTTATTATATCATTAAATGACTAATTATTTTATTGTTTTATTATCAAATTAAAGTATGTTCTACAAAGCAAAATTCAATATTCACATTTGGCATGTATGACATTCATATATGTCGTCTTCTTCTCTACAATTATCAACTTCAAGGTATATTTTTTTTTACTTTGAACTATTTTACTTTTACAATATATATTACTCAATATATGTTGCGACTTTATACCTATTCATTTTCTCAATTTATCTTATTCATGACAGACCTTCACTATAAATTGTAAATATTCAATAACTAATTGCTTTGAGCAAGAAATTTATCAATAAGTTGTTGTGGGCCGGAAAAATTCCCAAGACAATTAACCACTATATCCTCGGATCATACAATCGATTCCATCAATGGATGCCTATCTTTGAACTTTTCAGTTCATATACAATCAAATGCTAAAATTATTCTTAAGCGGAAAAGTATCCCCCACACAACTATCTTGATTGAATGACTCTTATCACTCAATTATTTTTTGAATAAGTGCCGACATAATAACCCGACTAAGCTTGGGGGCTCACCATATCATTATTCACTTATATTTTAACCGAGTTATAACTCATTTTATTTTCTAAGCTTAGCCTGGATCATATGATCGGCGGACAAAGCTTGGGGCTGTGATCCGTCACCTTATAACTCAGTCTTTATTATGCATTATGAGTTATAACTCAGCGTTAACTATCATTCATTCTTTTGCTTGTAACTGACACTTTCATTACCGACTTAATGACCATCATTTCTATCTTAATGACCAAACGGTCATAACATCAATTCTATTAATCAATTTTATGCCCATAAAAAGAACCTTCTATATCTAATCTCAATAATACATTATATATTCATAGAATTATTATAAACACAACATAACACATGATAACTTTCATTTCATCTCTTACATTCTATATTCATAGAATTATTCTTATACTACCTCTTAAACACTTACTGACTTGAGCGTCGGAGTGTCTTTTGCAGGTACCCACCCCTTGTTCTCTCATTGCCGACGTATAACTCATCCTGACGAGAAATTTAAAGACATTGATCGACGGACGAGCTATACACCGGTCAACCTCTGCAAGAACAGAACCGAATTAAAAATTCAATAAAACTATAAAAACATATAATTAAACTTTTTTATAAACTTATAAAATTTGAAATAGAATCATTAATGATTCTTTTAATCAAAACTATATACATGAGAACTAAAATAACTCAAAACGCATTAAAAATAAGTGTGTGCCAAATTGCCAATTTTTTATATTCAATATTTAGATTTTATTTTCTCTGTATTTTCTTGTCAAATTTATTTTTAATATTTTTTATTAATTTTAATTCAACCATTTTCAACAATAGTTAAACACAATTATTTCATTCGTATTTTGTATGGTTAAATATGTCTAAATTATATAATAATCACCCTATACTATTTATAATGAAATACTGATAATATTGACAATTTTTTTTGTAGCCAACAAAAATATAAAACATTAATACAAATGATTACGATTACTTAATAACAGAGAAGACACTATAAAAAAATCGTTAGATACCATTGAATTTACTGATGGATTTACTAAAAAATCTATCAATAAATCCAAATTAAAAAACTAAAAATTCTCAACCAAGAATTAATAATAAACTAAAAATCATAACAAGAGAGTTAGATGCAACTTAATAATAACTAATTACGTCAAATTAAATAAATTATCTAAACCTACATCAAAATTTAAAAAAGAAAAACAAAAAAAAATTCAATATAAAAAATTTATGGAATAAAAACAGAAAAAAATAAAAAGTAAAGTCAGTGAACTCACCCACATTATAGAAGTAGAACCAAGAACACAGCAATGGAGGAATCACGAGAAGAAGAAGCAGATGATAACAATGTGGCAAGAATTAAGTAGGACTGGCAGTGAGAATGCGAGGCGGCGAGAACGTTTCAACCACGAACCACTGTCACTAAATAAGGAGCGAGATAGGGTTAGGTTCAGAAAGGGGTTAGGACTTTTTATTTATAATGATGTGAAAAAAGGATGGAATAGGAAGAGAGCTAAGGGCAACCTACTTGGAGGAGGGAGGAGAGACGCTCAGACGCAGGTTGGCGATTAAGGGAGCAACGACAGTGGTAGCAGTGGCGGGAGCGACGAAAATATTGTTGATAGAGCGACCAATGCATTGCAAGGAGCACTTAGCCGAGTTCACGCAGTCTTTGGACACAGTTGGTGGGTGGCCGACAATGGTGGAGGGGCTGTCGAAGGTGGTTTTGGGGGAGAGAGGGGGGAGAGAGAGTGGAGAAGGTTAGAGAGAGAGAGAGAGTAGTAGTTTGAAAATGAAGAGGAGAGAGTTCGCTGTTCGAATTCAAGGTAAGATTATCGCCAAATTACCGGCTAAAAAATCCGACAGTAACACTTTGAAAGTGACCAAAACGCAGCGTTATACTAATTAAGGATTACTGACAAATAAATCTGACGGTAATCTCGGCACCATTTTTTGTTATTTTTCCTCTAATCATTACCGGTGAATTTACCGTCGGAAAATCAAATCCAATGGTAATCTTTTTATCTGATAAATTTATTGCCAAATGCGCCGGTAAACCCGTCGCTAACGTCTGACGGTAAATCTGACGATATTCAGCGTTTTTCATGTAGTGAGATACCTTATTATCAAAATAACAATAAAAATTAGCCCAAATTAAAAACAACACTCGTAAACATCATCCTATTCACAATATACCAAGGTTCTAATAATCGTACTGAGTATCGAACCGTTCTAGCTAATGATTTATTGGTTTATTAGTCCAACTGATTTAACTGTAATTCAACCAGAAAAACCATATTATAATAAACTAAAAAATAAATTATAAATAAACATCCTAAAATACAATTTCACTATCCAACAGCACATCACTATATATAAAAATTACAACACAAAACAGTAGCATAGCAGAACAACCATCACTAATCAATAATCAAATTAATCATTCAATCTAAGCACAATTAAGTTAGCATGACATTCATAATTTAGGCACAATTAAGTCACAAAACACAAAACAACAACACATCACTATATATAAAAATTACAAAACACAAAACAACACAACAAAATAGCTATAACTAATCGATAATTAATTAATCATTCAATTTAAGCACGATTAAGTCATCAAGATAGTCATAATCTAAGCATAATTGAGTCACAAAACACAAAACAACAGCACAATTTTGATAAAGATCAACAAGGTTAACCAGTGAACTAAATCAATTGAATCAAGACAATTTTAACAAAGATTAACCAGCAAAATAAATACAAGAAAATAGAGTATAATATAACTATATTCAAATTTCAATCTGAGTAGCATTAGCAGAATTCCAAAAAAAAAAAGCATTGTTCTGAGTAAAGAATGAAAAATAGAGAACGAAAATAAAAAAAAATGAAGTCATTGCTTTTGTTTTGAGCAGTCTGAGCAGAGGGACAGAAGCATGATGGAGATGGAGACAGAGACCAAGCAACGAGCAGGACGACAGATAGTGCAGAAGCGCGGCTAAGCAAACAAAGAACAAGCACTAACAGTGACTTTGAGTGATGCATGAGCATCTTTAGTAATTTTCTGATTTTAATTGAGATTCTTGTGACTTAATTGATTTTATGTGGAGTTGTTTTGAGCTTTGATATGTTTAGAAAATTGTTAAAAGATTTTAGGTAAGGCCAAAGAAAAAAGAGGAACAAGCAGAGAATCCCCAGGGAGTTGCAATGCCTTCGAAGTACATGCCTGTTGGGTCTATCCAAGTACTAATACCGAAAGAATGTGAGATCATGACATCAGATTTTGTTACAGTAGATTATGTAAGTACCTTCTGTATCAGGCTACGATTTCCAGTTCCGGGCTTAGTACTTGCCAACTTAGATAACATATCAGTCCGTGTGTTTTGTTCTCTAGGTACGTGCCTAATTAGAAAAGAATAAAAAAATTGTACCTCTTGTTGTACTTTTTTCAAATACTATTGTAGTAGTGGATCCCGCACTTAGTATTCTCCATTAACTTGGGACGTCACTAACTGCGAGTCACTAAACACGATTATCTATGTAACTCCAACATCTCGAGCTATAATGCTAAACCTGCAAGCAGAGTTTCATATTCAGCCTCATTATTCAAAATGAAAAAATCATATTTGATGGAGGCCTCAATCACCATGTCATCTCCACTTATTAGGATTAGACAATGGGTGGCAAGCAGG
>NC_029788.2:17043603-17050521 GCF_000816755.2 Arachis ipaensis
AAGTCTTTATAATTATAAATATCTAATAAACATAATTATAAACCAAGTTTTCATCCAAAACACAATTATAAATATTGTTCCCAAAGCAAAATAAACATAATCCAAATCATAATTATAAATATTGTCTCTAAAACAAAATAAATATAATCCAAAACACTCCATTTTCATCTTCATTCTCTTGTAAGTTGGGTTGGGGGAAGTTGGGTTTTGGTAAAAAAATTGTAAAAATATCCCTTGCCAAAAAAATACTAAGCCCGGCGGAGAAGCCCGCCCCGTCCCGCCAAAGCCCGCGGTTTAAGCGGTACGGGTTAGGCAGGCTTTTGCTATTCAGTGGTCCCAATTTTTCAGTCCGGCCCACCTTTTTTGGTGGGTTACGTGGGCCATCCCGGAGGGTTTAGACCAGTTTGCCATCCCTAGATTAGACCATCACCTCCATACCTGATATTGGAGGCTCCATCTACATGAAACTCCCATGTCAGTATGTCGGAGATTGGGTGAGTCATTTCGGCCAAAAAATCTACCACTGTTCATGGCGTATATCAAATTGGGAAAGTTCTATGGACTAACTCATCATCTGACCTGCTAGATCGGGCTTTTGTAAAACTTTCTTAATCGGTTGGTCGGTTCTCACAATGACTAAATAACTCTGGAAGTACTGGCGTAACTGACGAGCCAATGTTAGTAAAGCAAAAGCTAATTTCTCCAACTTTGAATACCGAAGTTCAGGTCCTTGAAGAACTTTACTAACAAAATACATGGGGCATTGATACCTATCCTTGTCATCTGAAACTAAAGCCGAGGCCAAAGTTTCTTCAGTTACGGATAGGTACAGGTATAGGGGTTGACCATATTATGGTTTTTCTAAGACGGGAGGAGATGACACCAAGTTTTTGAAATGTTGGAAGGCTACCTCACACTTCTTCGTCCATGCAAACTCCACATCTTTCCTCATCAACTAAAAAAAACGGTTTTGCTTTTACCGTGGAAGCTCCTAGGAACCTTGATAATGCAACCAACCGACCTGTGAGACTTTGTACCTCTTTAAAGTTCCGAAGACTTGACATGTCTAAAATGGTTTGGCATTTCTCAGGGTTAGCTTCTATACCCCCTTTGAGTAACTATAAAGCCTAAGAATTTACCTCCTCAGACTTTAAATATGCACTTTGCCGAGTTCAGCCTCATCTGGTGAAGTCGAAAGCACCTAAACATCTCCTGCAAGTCGGCAATCAAGTCGGAATCGCCTTTAGTCTTTATCAACATATCGTTGATATAGACCTCCATAATCTTTCCAATATGTCGCTTAAAGACCTTAGCCATCAACTTTTGATAAGTGGCTCCTGCATTTTTTAAACCGAAGGGCATTACACTATAATAGTAAATCCCTTCAGGGGTGATGAAGGTTGTCTTATCCTCATCAGCTTTATGCTTTGGAATTTGGTTATACTCACTATAGGTATCCAAGAAACTTAAAATCCAATATCCTGAGGATGAGTCAATCATGTTGTCAATATTAGGTAAAGGAAAACAGTCATTTGGACAGGCTTTGTTTAAATCTCTGTAGTCTACACACATTCATCATTTTTCATTAGATTTTTCACCCTGACCACATTAGACAATCATGGTAAATAAGTACATTCTCGAATAAATCTGGCATCCAATAATCCTTGAACTTGTTTCTTAACCTCGACAGCCCGATCTAGCGACATCTTTCGATGTTGCTGTGCAATCGGCTTAAATTCATGATTAATGGTAAGTTGATAGGACATGAATGTGGGATCAATTCCAGACATATCGAAAGGTTCCCATGTAAATAAATTTACATTACCTCTCAAAAAATTTTGAAGTTCCAACTTCAAGGGGTTAGGTAGTTCTTTATTCATCATGGTATACTTCTCTGCAATGTCACTGATATGGAATTTCTCCACGTGTCCATTGGGCTCCGGCCTCAATTTTTCCTGAACTCAGGAGTCCAAATAAACAAGAAACACTGCGGTGAAAACTTTAGCTTTATCCCTGAGCGTCAAACTAGCCTTGTTGCATGTAACAGCAGATACCTGATCTCCATGGATAGTTACAACCTGATCTTCTGCGGTCAGGAACTTTATAACTAGGAATGTCGTTGATATGAATGCACACAGATCATTAAATGTCTTCTTCTCCAAGATCACATTATAAGATGTGGAATCTTGAAGGACAACGAACTCGGCTTATACCACTCGCACATTAACGCCCTCTCCTACTGTAAAAAGGAGGTCGACAGCTCTGTCAGGTTTGATATAATGATCTCCCAACCCGACAAATCTAGGGAGATGAGGCTTTAAATGTTGATCTGTTAAATCCAGGGCGTCGAAGGTGTTTCTGAAAAGTAGGTTCAGATTTGCACCTGTGTCAATCAAAATTTTTTTCACAATACCATTACCTAATTTGGCAGTAATTACCAAGGGCTCATCATCTTCGGATATGGCAATCTGAAAATCTTTTGTCATGAACTATACTGCTGGAACACTAGTCACCTTAAGAACTTCTGAAGTTGTAGCCTTAACATCCTTCTTTAATGCATTATTGGATTTGGGCAATCCGTTCCTCCCTATAACTATATTTGCCACAACTTGGGCAGTTTCTTACGGGTTCTCGGGAAGTCTTGAGTTCTTAGGATTCTTGGTCTAGGCGACCTTACATACTGAACGAACTCGGGGAGCTTATAATCCTGGACTGCTTGCTCTAAGGCATCCTTTAAATCAATACAATCCTCAGTCTTGTGACCATAAAACTTATGGTAGTCACAGTATTGAGACTTATTCAAAGAAGCCCTGGGCCGAATCTCTCTTGCCTTTGAGAGGATACCTCTATGAAAAACTTGTTGGTACGCCTCAGTGCATGAGGCAACCAAAGGTGTGTACGCGAAGAACTTCGCATCTCGAGGAGTTGACGACTTTGGAAATGAAGACTGTCCCGTGTTTCCGACCTTATTAGGTGAGGGGACAGGGTTCATCCTTTTTGTTGAAACCACCTTGGATACATCTTTATCTCGCATGTGCTCCAGGGTGATCTGATGAACTTATTCTATGGATTTTACATCCTTAGAAGTCAGATGTCTTCGGAAAGTCTCCTTCCAACAAGCCAATGATCAAGCATAAACATACGACCTCTGGGGTTTGCATGTTCACCTCCAATAGTGCTTTATTGAAGCAATCTAGATAATCTCGAATGCTCTCTTTCATTCTTTGTTCCACTCCAAGCAGAGATATTAGATGCTTGGCCTAGGTTCCTCTTGTGGTAAAATGTGCTAAGAACTTAACCTTAGCATCGAAAAATGAAGAGATAGACCCGCAAGGGAGTGTGTTAAACCATGCCATGGCCGGGCCTGACAAGATTATTGAAAAGGCTTTACATTAGATCGCATCTACTCCTACACATTCTAGATTCATTCTTACCTCAAAAGCATCAACGTGCTCTTGGAATCCGGCATTCTGTCATACTTTATGTCAATGAGCTTATCCAAGTGCTTTAGCAAGCGTACTTGGAGGACGTGAGAAGCAAATAGGGTTCAACCCATTATTACGTGTTCTCGGGTTTCTCTATATCCTTTAGGACTTGGACTCCTTTGTGGAGTCCATCGCCTTTTAGACTGGGTGGATCGAGGCTCGTCCCTTTCCCACATTTTCGATTTTCGAGGTTCAGCATAACGTCGGGGTGACCTCCTTTCAACCTTTTGACACTGTGGCGAGCATGAATCTCGTCAATTGAGGTCCCATTGTTGCTTGAGAATTCCATGGTTATGTTCGATATGTCCCCTAATAGGACGGCTTCAGGAATGAGATTGCCTAGATTGTGAGCATTCAGCCAATCGTCGTTCTAGTTCCAAACGATGACGCTCTAGTTTTTGTACTTGATGACGCATTTCTTGCATAGCATGATAATAATCATCACCTAACCCTGCGAAGTGACGAGCTCCCGCATTACGTGCGTCTGAGTTAGGTACCTCCTGGTTTTTATATCCAGGAGGAACCTCCTCATTGGTAGGGGTAACATTGGTTTCATGCCCGTCTTCATGATGTTGCTCCTTTAACGGAGTTTCTAGGTTTATTGTTGAGTGAATTCTGTGCTCGGTCATGATTCTTGGTGAAGTAGGATATCTCCACAGACGATGCCAAATGTTTGTACCAAGAACGAATTTACGAACTGGAGTGCTTGAAAACCGGAGATCCTAGCTTCGGCAAGTGTAGAACAAGGACGGGGGGCAACCTGCAAGATACTCCGATACCTAAGTTATTTAGCAATGGGTTTAACAATGCGATTTGATTCTGAGTTTACTTGCTTAGTTCTCTTTCCTTTTATCTCTATTCTTTGAGATTGCCATTTTTCCAATATTTATTGCCTTTATGTTATGCTTTTATTGCTATGATTTGGCGGTTTCATAATTTAACGGCATGACTGTTATGCCATATCTGACGTTATCTTATAACATCAGATTCTCATTAACTTGCTATTTTGTTATGTTGCTATTTTGTCTAAAACACTGATATTTTAATATTTTTTGTTAGATTTATCAGTCAAATAAGTCAAAATAAATTTATGGACTAATCTCTTTTAAAAAATCATTTTTTTTGAGAAAATTAAAATACTAATTAGCCAAAATACTTAAAAAAAAATTCATATAAATATATTTACTTACATTTCAGTTGTTTATTAATTCAATATTAGAGACTCAATTATTGTATTACAAGAATTATAGACTAATATAAATCTATGGTAATAAATCAAAGTGATACCATATTTTTATTTTAAGAGGGATACCACAAAATTTACCTAAAATGAGAATATAAAAATAGAAGGAAAAAAGAATTGTATACAAATAGAAAAAGAAAAAGAGAAACAAAATAAAAAAGCACAATAAAAAGTTAAAAACGCAAAAAAAGAAGACAAAAAGTCAACGACATAATGAAAAGGACGAGGAGTAGAAAGAATAAAGAAAAATAATGCAAACATGTGAAAATAATGGAAAAGAAGTTGGGGGAAATGAAACTTGATTAAATATTAGATTAAAAAAAACTTATTCATCAAGACAATTATGTTATTAAATATAAATATATAATAATTTTAGTACTTGACAGTTGACAACTTTGACTTATCGATTGTTTTAAGTGATTAACATAGCTCTGTGTAATTTTACTATGTGTGTGAATTAATGGTGGAGACATATGTATTGAGGAAACCGGGTTGCAATTTCCCTGCAAGCCCCACATTTGACATTACTGATTATACTAGACCTCCTACGCGGCTGCTTGCTTTTACAATGTTTTCTTTTTCTTCGAATTGTGTTTCTTACATTTTTATACTCAGATTTCAATAATGCTCTTAGAAATTTATAATTAGAAACGTCCAAATTTTTTTTTTAAATAATTAGATCAATTTCCGTTTTTTAGTTGTAAATAACAGGATAAATTCTGAAAAAAAAAAGTAATGTGTATTATTTTTTCATAGTTTGACAATGCATGTGGAAAAGAAATAAATTCCATATTGCATGCCTCCGGGATGTTCTTATTTAAATATTTAATTAATTTCTTTTAATGTGACCAACAAGGACAACGCATGAACGCATACATTCATAATTCAGTTTTAGGGATAAGTATGATTTTGGTCCCTTACGTAGAGGCTGAAAATTTTTTTCGTCCCTCGCCTTTTTTTTGCTCCAAAATGGTCCCCAAAGTTTCAGTTTTTTTTAAAATGGTCAGCGAGGGACGAAAAAAATTTTCAGCCCCTACGTAAGGGACCAAAATCATACTTATCCCTTCAGTTTTATTATTATATTACAGTATATATAATGTTACATTGTTACTAAATATTTTTTACGTTTATATCATACTTGATAATAAATGAAAATTTACACCACTATAAATTATTTAATTAATTAATAAAGTTTTAAAGTAATTTTTAAAGATTAATGGTCAAATTAGTTCCCGAAAGATTGGTCAATCGTTATTTTCGTCCTCTAATGATTTTTTTAATTAAATTAGTCCCTTAAAAATTTAACACCAATCTCATTTGTCCTTCCATTTTCAAACTAACAGTTTCTGTTAATGGTTATTTACGTGGAGCGTTAAGTCACATTTATCTCCATTTATATGAACCCTGATCTCCAAAATCGACGAAGACATTTATCCATCTTGTTGACTTGTTGACTGGTGTTATACTAGTGTAGAGCCATTACCCTGATTGTATTTTGAGAGGGACGGAGGCACCGAGCAACAAATTTTGGTGGTCGTCAGACAAGCAGAAAAGGATGGGGTGATTCACAAGAAGGATGAGGCAGAGCTTCACCTCAATGTGATCGCTGAGTGCCCGAAAGATCACTAGTGATTTCCTATCAACCAAGACCCTTGGAACTGGAACGCTAAGCTTGGAGGATGCAGTGCCATCAGATTCAGACCATGCCATAAATAGAACAAAGTGTGGGGAAGTAAATTTGACACCGAGATTATAGTATTGGAGGAAAGGATTGAAGGTGGTATTAATGGTATGTTTGTACTTTCCAGGTGAATTGCCACTTCTATGTTGTGTTGTTTTCAGTGTCACTGTTATCAATTATGGTTGTAGTTGCAAGCTTGTATATCTTTCCTGTGTTTTGAAGAGGTTAAACAGATTTGGTAAAAGAGGCGAATATTTTGATAAGCATTGATAAGAATTGATAAGAATTAGCTTAGGGAACTAACACATGACAATAACAAAGAAGGGAGCCAGCGATGATGACGAAAGCTCGGCGGCGCAGAAACAACCCCTCCTCCCTTTGCTCGTCGCGTTCTCTTTCTTTCTCTTTCTCTCCCTGTTTCGTTCATATCTCCCCTTTCCTTCGTCTCTCTCCTTCCTTCTTTAGCTCGACAATTTCTGTTGTCTCCTTTTCTTTTCTCTTTTACAACG
>NC_029788.2:17051130-17053019 GCF_000816755.2 Arachis ipaensis
CCCCTCTTCTCTCTTCCCTTTCATCTTCTTCTTTATAATTACCTCAACAATAATAAGAAAAGGCGTCATATTTAACCGAAACACACTAATACCACAAAACGGCGTCGTTTCAGTCCTACTGTGTTCTCATTTAATGCTACATGTGCAAAATTGTTAACGGAATATGTTAAACATTTGACGGAAAACGAGATTAATGTTAAATCTTTTAAGGATTAATTTGATTAAAAAAATTATTCGGGAACGAAAATGACGATCGGCCAATCTTTCGAGGACTAATTTAACCATTAATTCCAATTTTTAATCACTATAAATAATTTTAACAAATTTATAAATGAAGCGAATTTTTTAGAAAATCTTTAAAACTACTAATATTTTTATTGTATTGAATACATACAAAAATTTCTGAAATTTCTATCTTTTGTTTTTTTAACAAATTGTCAAATTCTCTTATAACTTTAGGAGTTAAACCTTTCACCTAAAGGCTAAGCTCAACACCTCATAAATCTAGTTTTTATAAAAATGTTTAATTACTCTGTTGTTCCTATAGTTTCGCGAAATTTTCAATTAGGTCCCTATACTTTTTTTCCTTTTAATTGGGTCCCTGCACCAATTTTTTTTTCAATTAGGTCCTTCTTAGTAGTAATTGGTTTAATTGTATAGGGACCCAACTAAAAAAAAAATTTGTGCAAGGACTCAAATAAAAGGGAAAAAAAAGTATAGGGACTCAATTGAAAAAAAAAAAATTGGTGCAGGAACCCAATTAAAAGAAAAAAAAGTATAGGGACCTAATTGAAAATTTTGCGAAACTATAGGGACCAACAGAATAATTAAACCTTATAAAAAATGCTCAACATCCTCATGGATTTTTTTTTTTTTAAATCCTTGAGACCGACCCATAGGCCATATGGCTGGTCATCGAGTTCACAATGAAGAAGGGCCAGTCAACAAAAGTGTATTCTATGATGCTTACAGATTATACATATTTCAATTTGATAAAAGAGTAATTTCACAATAAAATATATTTTTTAACACTCACATTGAAATCATTTTAACAGAAAATTTTAAGTACAATAAAATGTCGATTAGCAAAATATGTGTTGGAGAACTGTGAACTGAGATGAAGTAATTCTCATCAACTCTATTATATAAGTTTAGATGTGAAGAAAAGAGAAAGAATGGACGAAGAAACTAAAGAATATTAAGAACAAGTGAAAGAACATGAAGAAGGTTCCAGAAAGTAGAGAAGATCAGAGAAGAGAGAAAGGAAATCAGTTCTGTTGTGAATTAGCATCTCAAAATGGAAATGAATCAACTGACTCGTAACTACTAAGGTTATGTGTAATATATACTTACAATTAATGCAGCAGCTACAAAACTTATATGCTGCACAAGTTTCCGGTCAAAAATTTTAACAAACTAGCTCAACTAACTTAATTTATCATAATTGACTCTGAACTAAAGAAAAAGTCTAAAAAATCAGTATTTTTATTAAAATTTGACTAATACTTAACTATAAAAAAAATGAATAATCTTATATAAATATCAACTCATATTATTAAAAATGTTAATGATGATTAATTAATAACTATTCATCATAAATTTTACTGTTTGTAACACTCCTCTTAAACTAAATGTACAGTATCTATTAATCATGTAACAATATGAAAAGTCAATTAGGTCAACATATAATGCACGTGAAATCGTGAATTACTATTCTATTGTTATGTCTGCCTATGTCACGGTGTGGTGATCATCTGTTGGATCTTATACAGTAGTGTACTTAGATAAATAATAGTATTTAACTACATGTAACAAAAACATTAATATTTAACTAATAATGATAAATTTAAGTTGTAATTTAATATAATATTTTAAAATTAAAAGTTATC
>NC_029788.2:17053072-17054664 GCF_000816755.2 Arachis ipaensis
GAATAGTATTCGTAAAAAAATATTTTTATTAAAAGTGAAATACTATATAAAGAAAAACAAAAAATTTTTGGATTTATTAATTTGCTTTAGTTTAGTCTGTACTTGATATTACTTAATTTTAATAGGTTAATAATTAGAGGTGGCAACATGCATCTTATTTACGGGTATTTAATCTGACTCAATTTAGATAGATAGAGTTGTATCCCACTTACGGATAAAGTAGGATGCGGTTAGGGTTCTTGTGCCGGTCGAGTATAGTACAGATTGAGTCTTAATCCTACTCGACTAACATGCATCCTATATATGTATATATTATATACTTATATAAAAATATGTTTCAAGTGGATATTGAACCAAAGACCTTTCACTAAATGCAAAAGATCCTTAACTTCTAAAAGAATATCATTAATTGATAATTTAATATATGTCTTTTTACATAAAAATCAATTCTATTTTAAATTTTCATTAAGTTATATAATAATGTTGTATTTTTTTAGTAACCCATGGGTAAAATCGAATACCCGTGGATTAAGAACGGGTAGAGTTAAGATTGGGATATTCTCAGCCCGCAAATAAAATAGGATTGAGTTTATATAAAAATCTTAACTCACAAGTAAAATTAGGATTGAATCCAAACCCTATCTTATCCTACCCATTGTCACACTTATTAATGATAGTGATTGTTCATGTTTGGACCTAGGAAATATAAGAGCCCGGTTCATATTTCTTCAAGCAGGCAAGCTAAGTATGAAATTTGGCTGCTTAAAGTCCCATTCAATCCATATGGCATAATCCACACGAGTGACTTAGATAGCCCCCTAAAACTGTATCTAATAGTTTTTTATTCAATTTGGTTTTGAAAATTACAACAGACATTAATGCTACTATTTTTTATAAATTAAAAACTAAAAAAACAATTTTTAAAACTTTTTAAACGGACCCTAAATCCTACATTGCTACTTTATAAATACCTTAACACTCAAGTATTTTTTCTAATCTAGTCTCGTTAAAAAATTTGGTTAAACTCTTGTTAACTTATGTATCAGAGTTTTTTGTAACTACCTCCACCACTGTTTAGACGAAAATATTGGATAAACTATCGTCCCAACAAAAAAACCGGGACCTTCACAGAAATTTGGACTTTACTCTCAAAGTCCAAATCAACTTTTGTTTTAGGTAATATCTCAGAACAATGATTATGTTTTTTTTTTTTGTTTTTTTTGTTGACATGTTGGTGATTATGTATTTTAACCCGAATTTGTTTTTTTTTTTTTTTGAGTTTGAACACATTCAGTTTGTTGATACATAGTATTTTTGGGTCAGAGTATATGTAGTTCGGTGTTTCAAATAGTAAACTAAGAAAATGGGTAGCAAATAGCAATGGAGACCCAATTAATCATGGGCCCAACCTGACTACGAGTATACCATCACATCTGCCAACTTTTATCATTGGCCTTAAAGTTTACCACAACTATTCTTTTATTTATTTATTTATTTATTTATTATTATAGAAATATTCCAGAATATGGGCAAATATTCCAGCAATTTTTTCAAGAGCAATATTATTTTCTTTCCAAAAACAAAAGAGAGTG
>NC_029788.2:17054700-17065884 GCF_000816755.2 Arachis ipaensis
AGAAAAATTATGAGTATTATTAGACAAATTCATATACATGACTTCTTGATATGTGTGGCACAGGGAAACTATTTGACACCAACAAGACTCACTTGTAAATTTAAAGAATTTGCTTGGGGGAATAAGAACAGTATCAAAATCTTATAAAAAAAACATTTTAATACACTAAATTCTCATATATCATGTTAATACTTATTTAGTATTATTAACAATTCATGCAACATTTTTTGGATAAACACCATGTCTGCTATCATAAAAGAAATAATTTGCATAGAAAAAATTTCTATTTGGCAATTTCTATGGATGAAATAACTTCTTGTGGATAGAAAAAATTGGTCATAACTCATAACTGCTGTGAGAGAGTATTGTAAGAGGTATACGTATAGCATATTATATTAGTACTAGTTGTGGTGAATGGTGATTATTATGGGCGTGACTCTCACATTCACATCACGTCCATGTGGGATGAGAAAATTGACCCAAAGTTGGTAACACAGGGATTCACTACTTGCCCTGTGTTTCCGCGTAATGAACCTTATTCAATTCTAGGCACCAAATTTGTGAATGTGAACCCACCCCACCCATTATTAACTAATGCTTTTCTGTTCTGTTTTCTCTCTCTCCACTCTCCTTCCTTAGCTTCTGCTCATAACAAACAAACATAATGTTTAGCAAGTCGCCAGACCCTCAACATTTCAGTGACTATGGCTTTGACCCTCAAATCAACTATCTCCAAGTAAGCACTATCAAAATCTCTTCTTTTGTTTCTATTTTATTTTAACACCACAATGCGATAATTACTATTATTTTAATTTTTTTTAACTAAACCAGGTTTTGGAGGAAGCCATGAAGCACAAGCGTGACACATCTTCATCTTCATCAAGATCCATAGACTCCATACACTTCAAGCTTCAAAAGCCCATTTCCAAGGATCATGACTCAAGGACCAGCAGGCTTCACAAGCCCGCCAAGAAGAAGCGCTGGTGGAAAAATGCCCTCTTCTTCTTCAAGTTCAGGTGGGCCCACCACTACCAAAACATCAACAACGTTAATGATGTTCACCAGGCCCGAGCCCGGGCCTTCCGGGCCTCAATGTCAGGCCCGGTGTACTTGACGGAGAGCAGAAGCGGGTCCTCGTCCCCTTACTACCGTACTGCCAGGCGGCCGTCCTCCGGGCCCCTGGCCGGAACCATGATGCCGCCGGCGAAGGGTGACGTGGAAACACCTTACCTGAGCCTGAGGGACCTGAACATGGAGCAGCAACAACTCCAACAGAGGGTTTCCACCTCAGCCAAGCCCATATACTTGGTCACGTAATAATTAATAATAATAACACACTAATTAGGTTGTTCTCCTTACAACTTTGAAATCTCATGTCTTAATAGTTAGCTAATATTAACGGGTAGGGTTTAGCTCTCTGGATTCTTGATGATGTCTCTTGCATTTATGTTAGTTTGGTATATTTTGGCTGAAATAATTGTGATATTTTTACTCACATTATTATTTTGTTTCCTATATGCATTATTGTCTCATTTTAGATACATTTTTGTGTCTTTTAATCTGTATGTGTATTGTATTCAAACTATCAAATGCATATTGAGTTAAATTAATATTCCAGAAAAGTGAATACAAAGATCATCTTTTATTTTGTTTTTATAAATTATCTTTTAATCTAACCGAAGGGGGGTTTCAATTGTTTGGTTTGATACATTGGGGGAAAGGCCGAATCCTCCTTTTTGTGTTTGTGACACACTTTTTTTAGGGGGAAAAAAATTAAAAAATCAATATGCAAAGTGGAAAGGATACTGAGCTCTCGTGCTTTTGACCAAAAGTCCCACTTTCTTTTTTGTATTTTTCCTTTTCCTTTTTCTTAAGCTAGTCTAGTAATCTAGTTTGTTAACTAATCTTGTTGGATCTGTTATGAAGTATAAAAAAATGATTTTGTGAATTTTATATATATATATATATACCTGTTTCTACTCTCTTGTATATCTTTGTCCTTAAAAAGAGGATCATGCCTATTGGATAGTTTAATATAGTTTGTTGGTAGCTGCACGTTACTAATATAGCGCCAAGGTTTGTGTCCGTTAATTTGGACCCATCTGGAAATCTTGGAGTCTAGATAGAGACTGAGTTACACTGTCACAACCCCCAAGATCCAATCTAAGTTTAGCGTTGTTTTTTCTTTTTGTTGCCCATGTTCTTTCCCATTTCATGTTACAATGGATTAATATTTTGTATATCTGAATTTTATTTAAAAATTGATCACTTGGTTATAAATTACTACAAACACAAAATAGGATTTGAATATTAATATTTATTTAAGAAGATGAGTGAATTAATTAATTAATCAACTAAATTGATTTTTTTTTTGGTTATACAACACATTTATGTTAGATATTTTATAAAATATTTAACATGTAGTATCAAAGTCAAATTGTCTCTGCCTTATCATTTTAAAATTTAATTAGTGTATTATTTTGATAAATTATTTTTAAAAAAAAGTATAGTATGAATTTTGAAATAGCAAGGCAGAGACAATTTAGCTTTGATACCACATGTTAAATATTTTATAAAATCAGTAATTTGCGTACCTCCGGTCATTGTCAATAAATTCTTTGATTTGATTTGGAAACTTTTAATTCTTGAATCACAAACTCATATGAAATCAAAGTGTGTTTGTTTGTTATTGTGTAATTAAAATTGGGGACCCAAACTTTATAAAGTTTATGAACAATCGTGTTCTTTTCATAAAAAAATAGATCAACTGCTAATATAATTAATTAATATTTATAACACCATCTAAATTAATTTTTATATTAACAAATTAGATTACAATTAGAATAAAAATTCTAACAATTTACACACATCCCACGTACACACTAACCTAACAACTACACTAGGATTCGAAGCTGGTGTGGCTTCATTTGAGTTTAGCCATTTAACTTTGCCATGGGGCGTGGGGGGTTCACCATAGGGCCCAAACGACAACGTTTAACAATGTGCACAAAAAGATGGGAAAGCTGCCACTAGGCACTAGGGGTGCACATGGGTCGGGTGAAGCCGGGTTTGATGTGACCCAGACCCGACCCGAAATATACACCGGGTCTATTTATTAGACCCGAATCCGGCCCTAGACCCGATGAAACCAATACACTTTCGAGCCACAATTATACCGGGTGAAAATCGGGTGAAAACCGGGCCATTAACATTACATTACATTGATACCTTCTTGTAAGCTAGCATGTAAAAATATCCAAAGTTCCAAGACTCCAACCATTATTTAACATGGTAAAATTCACTTAGAAAAATATAACAAGAACCAACCCTTCTTCAAAATTAAAGCATAACCACAATCAATACTAAAGTATAACCACAATCAATACTAATATTGTCTAATAATACCAAATATTTAAATCCATACAAATAACACAATATTATGCATTCTAAACATAAAACATTAACTTATAGTCTTATAATGACTAATAACACAAAATATTAAGATTTACAATACTTAAATTCCACATAAGAATAGTCATGATCCATCACTAATAACACAAAATATTAATTGTGTATGATGACCGGGCCACCGGGCCGACTTCGGGTGACCCGAGCTATGGCCCGGACCCGACCCGAAATAATGACCGGGTCTATTTTTGCGACCCTTACCCGGCCCTAAACCCGATGAAATCACACCAAATTAGCCCCAAAAGTGTTCGGGACCGGGCCGGGTCTGTGCACCCCTACTAGGCACTAGCCCACAATTTATATTATTTCTATCTTGTATATTAAATTTACACGCCTTTTTTCATTGGATGAAAAATTATGTTATACTTATATTCAATAAATCGTATAAGTTAGAAAAGAAACTGAAAATATTCAACTACTAAAGAATCATGAAAAAAGAGAGAAAGATGGAGGATTCAAGAATGGTTTGTGTAGTTCTTTTAATGTTTGAAATCTGAGTACGAGTTAATGTATTTATAGATTTCTTATTGAGTTATTGAATCACATGAGTTACTAAAGAAATTGAATGAGAAATTAATGCGCAAAATAAAAAAAAAATTGCACTAAAATGGACAGTTATAAATTAGTATTTGAATAAGAAAAAATATAGGTAAACAATAAAAATACTAAATAAGGTGAACAATGGATATATCGGATGTTCGATTCACTAGATGTGCGGATGGTCATCTAATATTAAGATTTAGGTAGATAATTTAGGAGTATAGTGTATTTTTATTTTATTGAGTTAAGTTTAAAGCCTATTATTCACATTATTTAAAAAAGTCATTCTAACAAAATTCTTTTGAATAATGTTATAAGACCAACACAATTTATTATTTTCAATAATAGTTAATCAGTAATAATATTTAAAAAAGTTTGTTAAAAAAATAGTGATAAACTGTTAACTAAAGATATTAAACTACTATAAAAATATTGAATAATATAAATTAAAATGATTGGCTTTAAACTTTTTTTATATGATATAAAAATATAAAATAACCCTAATTTAATGGTTAAGACTTAAGAGTTGTGTTTAAACTTCATAATTTAAGTGCACTGGATCTTGCCTCCCCCACAATAACCACTTTGGAGTTATTCATAGTCAGCCTAATTTATCTAAAGTTAGACCTAGTCATTATATGAGATTTTTAATTTTGATACGAAGGAAATGATGGTGTATAGCAGAAATATGGGGGTTTATGGTATATCACCGAACTGTGATGGCTACGCAGAAGTAATCAAACGGACCGATTAGGGGTACTGAAATCAGACGGTCCGATTTCACCAATCGAACGGTACACAAATTGGTGGGTCCGATTAGTGCACTCCTTCCACGTGGCGCGCATGCAGATGGCTTCCTTGGTTGGCTTGGTTGCAATCTCAACAAATACAAGTGTTTCCTCCCTTTCAGCAGACATCTCTTTCACTCTCATATCCCTCTCTTCATGCTCCCAACTCCATAACTCTGCCCATTATTCACCATTGTTGGACCACAACAAACCTTGAAAAAAATTGAAAGACAATGCCAAGAAGACCAAAAATCAAAGAAGTAAATCAACCAGAGATTTATATTGTTAATTATCTTAGACATCCTAATTATATAAGTTTTTATTTTTTAATAATTTGATTTAATAATAATAATAGTTAATTATCTTAATAATATTATATTTTATTAGCAATATATATTATAATGGCACTAAGTAGAGATTAATCATGTATGTGTGTATGCTATTGTTACTGTTAGGTGGTTAGAAAGAAATAGAGATTAAAATAGGGATTAGTCATGTATGTATGTATGATAAATTTCTGTACCGTTGATTTGGATTTATTTATGATTGTTGGTTAAAATGAAATGAAATGAAATGAAAGAATGAATGAATGTGAATGAAAGAAGGAGAATGAGATCTGTAGATATTAGATTTAGATATTGTTATTGGTATTAGTATTAGTAATTGAGTTTAATAAATTATCATGATTAATAATATAAATTAATAAATTATTTATGATCGTTAATAATTGAATTTAAAAGAAAAAAATATTTGTTCTACGAATAAATAATTTATCAGTAGTGAAATTATTCTGATTAGTTAGTTAAGGTTAATTAATTTTTGTTATAAGGTAATGAATATGATTGAAGGATTTTTGTATAACAGATTTACTGTGTATGTTTGAAATGCAATTATGCTGGTAATTAGTTATAATGGACATATAAGGATAATTGTGTTTTTGTTAATATAGTTATATTATACTGGTACTTATAATGGAAATGTGATATTGTAGGGTTAACGGATGTTAATATGTGATCACTTAAAGCCGCCGGATCCATACAACCAAATTGTTGAGTCACACTTACGTGAGACTGGATTTTATTATGTTTCCTAGATTGGAGTTATCCAATGTCAGTCAGCAATGATTAATGTTCTGATTGAGAGATGGCGGCCTGAGACTCACACATTTCATTTTCCGGTTGGTGAGTGTGCCATGACCTTGGAGGATGTGGCGATAATTCTCGGTCTGCCGACAAATGGTCTTCCAGTTACAGGACCGACCATGAGTAGTTTTGAGGCATTGGAGACCGAGTGCTTACACCAGTTTAGGGTTGCACCGAGGAAGACGGACTGTAGAGGAAGCTTTATAAAATTAATGTGGTTTAGGAGTTTGAAAGATCGTATAGTGTTGACTGATGATGTTCATATTCAGATGTATGTAAAGTGTCACATAATGTTATTCGGGACAATTCTGTTTGGAGATAAGTCGGGTGCAACGGTGCACTGGAAATTTCTGCCTTTGCTCCGTAACTTCGCTGGGATCATACAGTTTAGTTGGGGTTCGACATGCCTGGTACACTTGTATAGATCATTGTGTAGGGTAACTTGTGTCGACTGCAAGGAGATGGACGGTCCGTTGACACTGTTGCTTACTTGGGCTTGGATCCGGCTACCATTTCTTGCACCGATTTCCGACAATCCTCGAGTGTTTTCGATTGCAAACAGGTAATTTTGATTAAAGTATACATTGAAAGAAGTTCTAGAAATTGTATTTTGTTTTCCACAAAATAAGTTAACTAATGGATTGTCTGACGGCAGGTGGCGTAACTGGGATCGTGAAAACTATGCCTACCGATATAATTCGTTTGCGCACTACAGGAGTCAGGAGGTTGTTGGATGATCTACAAGAAAGACATGTATGTTGTAAAATACTAGTACCGAATTTAGTTTGGTCAGTGAATTAATTGTTGTGTAATCGTCTGACTGTTTCGATGTGCCCAGTTTGTTTGGCAGCCTTATGGCATTGGAGACATTGACCCAGATGTGATTCCTTTAGACATCTGTCATAATTCGGTTATTTGGAGTGCCAATTCAATTTTTTTTCGCAACACAAATCGCTGGGTCCAATTGGTGTACTCTCGGATTAAAAAAAATTTGCCCCCCAGAAATCGGTGGGTCTGATTTCATGCAACAGAAAATTCCTCCTCACACAAATCGAATCGTTCGATTTGTGTTCCTTTTTTTCTCTGCAAGAAATCGGACTATCCGATTTCTTTCCTTCCAGATTCCTAAGAGTAATGCCGTCATAACAGTGTAATTCACCCCTAATCATCATAATCCAGCATAACTCACAATAATAAATTATATAAAAAAAATCTAAAATAGTAAAAGATTATGTTTCTCCTATCTACTATTATTTTATATCTACCATTATTTTAACTCTGCACAACTTAACCTAAACACTACTACTACAAACTCATAATTCTCAATGTTATTTTCACTAACCATTCATTCTCTCTAATGCAACTGTAAAGATGTTATCTTCTTCTCTTATGTTCTCATAAGGGAATACCAAGACTCCTCTTTTTTTTTTTTTCTATAACTTGAGGTCAATATTCAGATACTCAATGGTACTTATAGTGACTCTACTCATTATTCTCGACAGGCACAACAAATTATTCTCAACATCAGAAGCTAATTTTTTTAGATTCAGTGTCACAAGAAAAAAGCCGTTAAGCAACCACCACCTCCTTTAACCTCCCTCTTTTGACCTTTCTCTCTCTTCAACCTTCTCTCTATTATGCTGTACCCACCCTCTTTGCAAGCCTCAAATTCATAATTTAACTCTTCCAACCTCTTGAGACTAGAACCGCCTCTACCACTATTCTTATTTCTACGCTGAGGACAATCTCGTCTGCGAGAAACTATTCTTCACTCCTTCTCGTTCTACTAAGGCAGACCAGACCCATACCTGCTTCAACGGGATCTTTCTACCTTGGTAACAAATATTTTTGGTAATTCAATCAAACAATGTATAATACTAAGTTTTTAATTAATGTCTATGAATCTCTATTCAAGCCATGTGTATGCTGGTTCTAGAAATTAAGTAGAAACGAATATTGTTGTTTTGTTTAAAAACTTCTTGTTGATAGAGGGGTTATTAAAAAATTATATAAAATATCTGTTGACAATGAGTATATATAAAAATATAAACAGATTTGTTACACATCCAAGTATTATTGCCATCTAAGTTCAACCAAGTAGACCCAACACCAACAAAAATTATTCTCATTAAAAGAGCACGATTAACGCGCGGGGCTTTACGTTATCGTCGTTGTCATCGTCGTCTTCTTCTTCTTTGCGTTCTTCCTCCTCCTCCTCCTCCTCCTCTTCCTCCTTCTTCTTTTTCTTTTTCTTCTTCTTTTCATTTCTCCTCCTTTTTTTTCGCGTGTTTCATCTTCATCGTCGTTTTTTTATTACTGTTGTTGTTGTTGCTGCATTTTTTCCTCCTCTTCTTTCTATTGATTTTGCAACATTATGTATTTTTTCTTTGTTTGATTTTTTTCTTCCAAAAAACTTCTTCTTCGTATGTTTTTTCTTCATCGTCATTATTTTGTTGCTGCTGTTGCTGTATTTTTTTCTTTTCTTCCTCCTCTCCTTGGTGATTTTATAGCATTATGTGTTTCTTCTTCTTCTTTGTTTGATTTTACTTCTCTTTTTCTTGGTTTTATTCCTCTCTAGAGAATGAAACAAGAAGAATTATATCAAAATAAAATAAAAGGAAGATGAAGAAGAAAAATAAAAAAGAAGAAGAAGAAGCAGTAGAAGATGAGAAGAAAGAGTTTCGAATTGTGCAGAATAACGAGACCAAATATAACTTAATTCACTCAGAAATGAACCGAAATTACATCCAAAATAAACCAAAAATTAAATTTTGAATGAATCGAAATTACTTAATGATGACGATACACAAACAAACTCGTTTCAAAACAAGGACAGACAAAGTGCACCTTATTTAAATCCAGAATGAACCGAAATTACTTAATGATTGCGTTAAAAAACAAACACAAACAAAATTGAATGTTCAGAAATTTTCTCAGAAATGAACTGAAATTACATCCAGAATGAATAGAAAATTAAATTCAGAATGAACTGAAGTTACTTAATGATAATGATACACAAACAAACTCATTTCAAAATAAGTACAGACCAAGTGCACCTTATTTAAATCCAGAATGAACCAAAATTACTTAATGATTGCATTCGAAAATAAGCACACAAACAAAATTGAATCATGAGCAAAAACACATCCAAACCCATCAAGTAATTTTGCAACATTATGCGTTTCTTTTTCTTTGTTTGATTTTATCATGTTTTTATTATTATTAAGAGGGTAAAACAAGAAGAATTATGAGAAGGAAAAACAAGTAGGAGAAGATGAACAAGACAAGAAAAAGAAGAACATGATGAGGAGTTTTGAGAAGTTTTTTATTCTTGTTTCTTCTTTTTTGTTTGATTTTTTTTTCTCTTCTTCTTGGTTTTATTCCTGTCAAGAGAGGACGTGAGGAGGAAGAGTTTTGAATTATGCAGAATAATGAGACCAAATACACCTTAACTCACTCAGAAATGAACCAAAATTATATCTAGAATGAACCGAAAATTAAATTTCGAATGAACTGAAATTACTTAATGATGACGATACACAAACAAATTCATTTCAAAACAAGCACAGACCAAAATCACCTTATTTAAATCTAGAATGAACCAAAATTACTTAATGGTTGTGTTAAAAAATAAGCACACAGACAAAATTGAATGATCAGAAATTCACTCAGAAATGAATTGAAATTACATCCAAAATGAGCCAAAAATTAAATTCCGAATGAACTGAAATTACTTAATGATGATGATACACAAACAAACTCATTTCAAAACAAGTACAGACTAAGTCAATTTTGAACAAAAATACATCCAAATCAATTTTGGATTAGACAATGTCATCAATATAGCAAAATTTGATGATAACGATAACAATACGGCGATAACGATAATGACGATATGTATTAGAAGAAGACGACAATGACAATAACGATGATGATCATGATGACGATGATATGATGGAGGAGATGGATGAAAAGGAAGGAGGAGGAGGAGAAAAAGAAGACGTAGCATCAAGAGTGAGTGAATTTGAAACAAGAAGAAGAAGCGCGTGAATCTAAAAGAGTTGATTGGACTTGGTTGGTTAAATCACTTGAATGTGGAGATTTATTAAAATACAAAGTAGTGGAACGGGATAATTTTGTAAAACATTTTGCGTAGCTCCATTGGATGGAACCCTCCTATAAAGCTCCTGGGATTATGGAAGAATAAGGCTTAGTGAGGCTGATTTGGTGAAAGTGAACTCTAATATGGGTTGTTTAAATTGTAAGATTCCCAATAGATGTGCTCAGCATAACAAAGAGAAGAGGTATGGTATGGGCCAATACCAAACAAGCCCAACTGATGGAATTGAGCCTGGAGCCCTGGCGGGTTGGATAATCACAACTAGAAGTAATCCAGTGGCGTTATACATGGATAGGAGAGATCAACAGATTCTTGTTGGGGATGGCCATGGCTTCGTTTGGGCCATTGGGGATTTTGAGGTGGTGTGCGACGGTGGGTACATTGTTCTGCATATTCCTAAGTTTTCTTTGGCGGAGGTCGCGGGTGCAGGTGAAGGGCACTGCATGATCTTGGGAGAGAGGAAGGTGGAAGGTTCAGACCTTCGCACAGGGGTTGTGAAGTCTGCAAGGCCTAACAGTGACGAGGAGAATGATGGGGGAATGGGAGGGCAAGAAGCAAGATGACTGGCTGTTGGTGGTGGTGGCTGTGATGATCGTCAGGCAAAGGACGATGGTGTGGAGAGTAGTAAAGTGCGAGGAGCTTGTCGAGCCACTACTGAGCTGAATGGCGACGGGAAGGAGTTGGTCAGAGGTGCCTGGCATTAGGTGAGTCTGGTGGCGGAGAACCGTTTAGTAAACAAAGAAAATGGTGTTGGGATGAAGACAATTTCTGATGAGGAACTGACAAAGAAGATATATGAGACTGTTGCAGAGGGTGACACTATTAGCAAAGGGGAGGCAGGGAAAGCAATATCTAAGAATGAGCTAGGCATGTTGAATCGATGCTATGCCAGAATAAGTAGGGTTAACGTGAGTGGCAAGATGAAGACTGGAGCAAGCTTGATGAGGGATGATGCAGCAGAGGAATCAGATTCAGGGGATGAAAATAATTTGCTGGAGGAAAGTTGTTTCCAAGAGGAAGGGACTGTAAGGGACTTGGAAGACAATAAGCCGTACCAGGTAAAGTAAGGAGGAAGTTGGGATGAAGATATTAAAAATCTCTAATATATAAAAAATAAGTAACAATT
>NC_029788.2:17065959-17067212 GCF_000816755.2 Arachis ipaensis
AAAAAAAAACTGAAAAAGATATTATTACTAATATTTTTTAATTAAATAAAATTTTTCAAATCCTATAAAATTGGATTCTTTTTCTTCTTGTAACTGTCCTTCTTGATTCGTTTGGTATTAATTCTCTCTGTTTTAACTGCTACAACTGAGAGATCTTTTTAGTTACGAATATTGTGAAGAATAACTTAGAAACAAAATGAAAGATGAATTTCTTGTTAATTGTCTTTTAATTACATTGAGAAAAAAATTACTGAAAGATTTGACACAAATTCTATTATCAATGAATTTTATGATACGAAGAATTGGCCATTTCATTAGTAAAAAGTACACATATTTTTTGTACTTTAAAATAATTCTTTATCGGTATATTTTTGTAATACATTTTACATTATATAATTTTTTTACATATTTTTTTAATGTTATATGTGCTATTGGCCCATAATAATATTCCTGAATCTGTCCCTAGATGGCAGGGTTAATACGAAGGATAGATTGAGTAGATTTGGTATTATTGATCAAAATGATAATATTTGTATTTTATGTAAAAAATTTACTGAGAATAATTACCATTTATTCCTTGGTTGTGAGTTTACTTAGTAGATGTGGTGTACTTGGTTGTTCCATTATGGTCTATTGCAGTACTTTGATAGTTGAACAAATGGTCCTATAAAAAAAAAATGGCATAAGTGGTTAATTGATTTTTTTACTATAAATTTAAAATATTTGACTGAAAAAGAATAACAGAACATTCAAAAATTAAGAAACAAGTGTTACGAAAATTATCAACAAATTCATTAAAAATTATAAAAATTGGACTAATTTTGATTATTTTAATTATTGATAACAATGATAGAGATAATTAAAAAATAATATCTTTTTGTCTAGCTACTAATTTTATTGTGTTGAATTTTTGGTTAAAAAAACTTTGCCGTAAAAGTAAAGATATAAACAATAGCAGGTACAAGTGGAGCGAGAAAGACTCAGACAAGTCTATTTCGCAGAAAAGTCCAAATTAGTGAACGGCTATAGCAATCATGTGCCAAATGCAAGAAAAAAAAAATTGTGAAACCTGGTAACATTGCATGTTAGTGGTGCACTTTTTATTTTTGATATTGATTCAAAAGTAGAGTCCTTTTTCTTTACTGTGGATTATTAGGATATTAATCTCAAATTTAAAACGGTTTAATTTAAAGTGTAAAAATAGAATCTAATTTTTAGATTTTAGGATATAAAAATCAGATTCTTCATTCTTC
>NC_029788.2:17067400-17091550 GCF_000816755.2 Arachis ipaensis
GTATAAAAATGGGATTCTTCAATTTTAATTTTTTTCTATAATTTTAAAAAATACTAAAAATTATAATATTTAAATATATCATTTATTTTTTCTCTGAAAAACAAAAATAGTCCTTAGTTGTGCCCTTCTTTTGATACTTTGTTTAATAGTTAATACAGATTCTTCTACCGGTATTTAACTACTAATAGTTTGGAAAGAAAAAAAAAACAGTTTTTACTTTTTATATACACTAAAAAAAATATTTACTTTTTCTTGCTTTATTATTATTATTACTATGACAAATGTTAAAAAAAGATGAAAAAGATATAAAAAGTTATGAACAGAAATACATGAGCGCAATGTTTTAAAAACTTAAAAATAGTTATAGAATAGAAAAGTTTTTAAGTATATTAGTATACTAGTATTTTAATAATTTTTAACTATTAATTTTAATTATATATATATATATTATATTTTTTATAATTGAGATTAACAATTAAAATTATTAAAATATTGTCACATCTNNTACTAGTATACTTAAAATTTTTTTTTATAGAATAATAGGATTAGGTGGAAAAGTGCTGAATTCCGAATGGTGTGTGCGATGAGCAAGTCGTTTTCAGAAGTTACTGTTGCGTGCCGTTGTTGTTGCTGCGTTGTTGGTTTGCATTTTATATTATTTAATTAATATTTCGACACTCCAAAGTCCAATTCACACCAACCTTACTGTTAGGGTGGGGGAGTATGTATTGAAGATATATATAATATATTCAACAACTCATAGAATCAGTTACTAATAGTGTTTATTTTGATTAACTACCTGTAACAAATGCACTACAAAATGCTTAAATGTTGAGTTTGAGGCATGCTGGATTTCAATTGTTGACTTGCCACCATGCTGCTAGTTGATCATTTAAGAAAAATATTAATCAATTTCAATAATCTGTAAGCAAACTATAGTTGATCAAAATAGTTTTACCTTTTGTGACGATTTCTTCTTTCATGTAAAAGGAGAATTGCACATTTGCATGTGAAGTATAAAAGCAGCACTCCCAGTGAGAACATGACAACAAATTCAATGACAATGATTGATCCTAAGCCTGTATCCACAAAAGGAGAAGAAATATCTTGTTGACTCATTCATATAAACAAAATCTAAATACCATTATGCTTCGGTTTCTTATGTATCAACTGATTTTGGTACTTACTGTGAGCAACAAATGAACTCATTAGTTGCTTTCTCATTAAAATAACCGTAGCCTCAGTATATAAAGGCATTGACATTCCCTCTGCACAATTAGGATAACATCCATGGTTTCCCATGTCATTCAATGTCAATGTCAAAACACCTCCATGCTCGCCACCCTGTTCAAAATAACAACAAATTACACACAATCTAATAACAAGTTTTTTTTCCCTCCAAAGTTAGGAGTAAGACTCGAACCCGTGACCTTTAGGTGAGTATGGAGAGACTATCCCATTTGAATTATAACTCGTTGCAACAAGCTTTTGATAATACACTAAACAAAAGAAACTATAACTTAAAATTTTAAAATAATGTTATATATATTTTTGAATTGCTCACACCCGACATATCAAGGATTAATCTATGATGAATCTAAATTCCATTTAAGAGTTTATCACTAGTCAATGGATTACTATGAGATTTGAACCCCAACATTTAATAAAGCGGATGGTTGAGTTATCTATTCGACCAACCCAAATTGATTAACATTTTATATCTTTACAAGACTCTTAAGATTCTATTTTAGTTTAAATTTATACTTAATATAATACTCTATGGACATTAACTATACTTAATAAATCTTAGTATTTTTTATATTAAAGGAACATATAATAGTGCATCTGCTACTAGTCATAAACTTTTGTGTAGTCTTTGAATTTATATTGAAGAGCGTGATTAGTGCTCCAACTTCAAGTTTAAAAAGAAACACAACTCACATGAAAAAACAGTTGCTCCATAACACCATTGCAGTCGTTGACTGTGCCCTGAAATCTGATTCCAGTAGCTTTGACCATAAAATGCTTTGAGATTGTAACATATGTCTGAAGAGGCTGCCATTGATAACTATCCTTGTGCTTCACTTCAGTTGTGTTGATCAAGTTAGATGGAAGATTTGTTACTAATAAACCATCATTTACTTCCATAGAGAAAGTCAACATAAAATTACTTTGACCTCCTGATATATATGATCCATCAGCAAATTTTAGAATAATGAGTTCAATATAATTTAAGGTTAAATCTTATATAATTCATAATTTATGTAAAGCAAAAAAATAAATAATGATATAAGACATTAATAGAGCTTCCAAATCATACCAGGGAAATTAGGAAGATCAGGATCTCCAATGGAAAAGTTGAACTTATCTTTCTCTTTGTCAAAAATAAGGGTCTCATCTTCATTACTCTTCAATACAATGAAGTTGGGAACTCTAATATATGGAGGATCATTGACAGGGTCAATGAAAATGGGAACACCCAATGAATTCATTCCATTCTTATTCTTAGCAGAAACCTGAATAATATCTCCACCATAAAAGTTCTCATTTCTGAAGAAAGAAACACTAAAGTTAATAATAATAACAAAAAGTTTAGGAGGTTAAAATGCAATTAATTTTCTTAGTAGTAGAAAATACAAACTGATAAAAGTATGTATAAGAAAACATACCCCAGATACTGAATTGAGTGAAGAGCATAATTAATTACTTCCACAGTGCCTTGTAGTTGCAAACTGCTTGCAGTTTCATTCCCTGAATTTATGGTAAGTTCATTCCACATTGCTTGTCCAAATTGCATCACCATAGGAAACAAAAGTATACTTCCAAATTGTGCACTCAAATTAACTGAAATATTCTCTATTGGATTTGAATATGCTATCTCAAACCCAGAGAAGCCACTGCAAGAAGGCACACAATAAGATCACATAGGGAAAAAAAAGTGTAAATTATATTAATAAAACATTTTTTTCATATGCTTACCCAAACCTAGGACATATCAAATCTTCTGTTGCTTGTAGTTCACTTGGAACAGAAGCAAATTGTGGTGGAACATTGAGAACAGATATGTTTACATAAGCATTAGCAAGGTTTTCATTCACATCAGATATTGTGTACCAAAATGAATCATTTCCATAATAATATTTATATGGAGTATAACGAAACATCCTTCCATTCTGTAGAAGTGAACCATGGTCTGGCTGAAAAAAAAAAAAGTAAAAAATAAAAATAATAAACTCTTTCAGTAACCAATTATTGAGGTTTTAATTTGATTGATTCTGTAGACAAATCAAAGCTAAGGATACTTAAAATGGTAGAAGAAAATGAATTCTTTTATTGTAAACTAATGTAATTGATAACTAATTAAGGATCTTCTCTAATTAATGATCTTACTTTTGAGAATTGAACTATAGTTGCATTATCACCAGCAAAGTAATCATTTGCTAAAGCATCAATGGCAATTGATTGATCCTCCCAAACAGATACTATATCATTGTTGGCTTTGGGAAAATACTCACCTGTGACATGAAAAATCAGTTTTACATGTTCATATAAATTTTATAAAATATAATTAGTAATAAACATTTCAGCTTTTCAAGGGTCAACTACTGTACTATATAAAATAAATTAAGTTATAAATTAAAATCACTTAAAAAAAAAAACAAGCACATCATAAGCAGAATGCAATTTGAACTTACTGCTATACACATTGATACTGAAGGGACATGGCAGAATATCCTTGCCATCAAAGGAAGCACAAATCTCATAAGTTCCAACATCTTTAGCCATATAGCTACAATTGTATGAACCATCCATGTTATCCTTAATGTCCAAAGTTTGAAAAAGAGATTTGTTAGCTGAAGTAGTCTCCAACTTCAACCTTGATTGTTGTGCAAGAACAGGGTTTGAAAATGAATCCATAAGCTGCACTAGTATTTCATTTTCTGACATCTTTGCCACCTTAGAAGAAAACTTGACCACATTTGACAAGGAACCATTAACTTCACCTGCAACAAAATCAAGCACTATAAAGTAGAAACCATTTCTCTCTACAGAAGCAATTGATCTCTCCTAGCTAAACATTCTTATATGTTGAAGTTGAAATATTTTCTTTTGGTCAAATGCAAAAATGCAAACTAATTCTTTACCTGCTTTTACTTCTTTTCTGAGTGTATGACCCTTGTTCAATAAGACATTTCCACAATATACATGTATATCATAAAACCCACTTTTCTCAGGTGTGTAATCTACATGGAAAGCACTCATAGCTATAGAGCTTTCACTGCTGTTAATCTGAAATCAGGGTAAAATGACATTAGAAATCCAAGTAATTATTTACCACAAAAAATGTGTGTGACACAAGGAAGCTATAAACAATTCAGTATGAGAAAAAGAAATGAGTACAATAACACTTAGCTTATATGTCATACATTGTTATTAAGGTCCATTGAAGGGGAAGGGGCAACATTCATCTGACTGATAAAACCATATTGTTGCACTCTTGAAACTGACACAGTACCTGATACCAAAACCACGTATGAGAGTTAATCAAAATTAGATTCTAGAAGAAAAAAAATTATGAAATAGAAGGTTGATCATACCATTTTTAGTTAGGATGGGATAAATGAATGGAGAAACACTATACGAGTCATTTTCTTTTAGAATTTGTACTTCAACTATGTCTACTTCGACAGGAGAAGGATATTCATAAACATCATTTAAATAAACAGAGAATTCTTGCTTTATGCCAGCTACTGAATCATTCAAACCAGATCCATTAACAATACTTTTTATTCCATCACAATAACCTATTCAAAGAACAAGAACACAAAATCAGAACTACATTAAAATTGAAAAATAATCATAAAAAAAAATCAAAATATAATACTTTGGAATCCGGATAAAATTTTACCTACAAAAACAGAATAAGCATATGGCATATTGGAAATGCTTTTGTTATGCTTGGCATCATATAATGTTAAGAGGAACTTTCCTGGTTCCCAATTTCCAAATGAAAATAATTGAATTCCAGCTTCCACTTCTTCAAAATGTTGATCTGATATTGGTATTGACAAGTTTGTATCTCTTTGGACGACTTCGGCATCGAAAGGATACAACCCTGAAACTAGATTCCCATACTGATCTAATTGATGAATGAAGATTTCCATCTTAGAAGACAATTGCCATGCATGTGAATCAATGTTCCATTTGGCAACACATTTAGAAACATCTACAGGTCCTGGTAGTACACAATAGGAAAATAAGTAATATTTATTGCAAAATTAAAAATAAATATAACTACTAATATAATTGTTTATTGATATTTAATTACAACTACCTGAATTCACTTTCAATGGTAATGGAGAGCCATTCAAGGTTTGATTCCCTCCTTCTATGTACAATGAGAATTTTCCAGCTTTAATAACAACAAACTCAATGATAACATAATCAAACTCGTTCCATCCAATATTGGATATGTCTGGCATACTAGCAATAGAACCATTATTTTCATATAGCGCAAACAACTTAAAGTCAGGCAAATAAGACACTTGAGTTGTTTTTTTATTAGAGATACTGTTCCCAAATGCATCTTTGAGGAGTACCGTGATGGTAGCTTTTGCACCAGCTTCGTACTCATGTTTCATGCCATTCCATGATGCAACACACACAGAAGGGTACATATTCCCTTCAATCACACAACAACATATTTTAGTGTCAACAACTATGTGCACAAATTTTTAAAATGTCAATCATGTCCTCAACATCTTTTAACATTGAAGAACACACATGACACAACAACAAAGTTTCAAACCCAACCTAAGAATACACAATATTAAAGACCATTGTAACCAAACCTGGCTCAACTTGAAAATGCAAGGATGAGTCATAGACTTGATAATGGTCATCTTTGATAAGTACATTGAACACTCCAACCTTTATGGGAGTGAAATAGATCTTCCAATCATTACTGGATTCACCTTTAAAACTCAACAACATAGTAGACACATAAGAACTGTTCCCTTCTTTTCCATTAACACTTACAATAGGTTTGAAACCTTTCTTGTCAATCATATCAGCACGCTCAAGAACTTTCACCTTCATGGCTGCAGTCTCACCGGCATGGAATGTATTCTTATCATCCCACCAACTGAACACAAAAATGGGTAATTCTGCTCTATCTGTGACAAAAAGAAATTGAATAGAAATAGTAGAAGAATATACCAAAATTTAAATTTTTTACAATGGGAGAACCCGGAAGTAATAACTACCTGAAGATGTAAATTTAAAACAAGAGAATAAGTAGAAGAAGAAGAAAGCAAAAGAGAGTGAAGTAATGGTAATGAGTTTGAGAATTTCCATTTGCACTAATGTGCAGTTTAGATTTTGGACAGTAAATGCACTGTCCGTACATGCTATTGATCTAGAAATGCTTTGGCAGTTACCAGCGCTCAATAACTTTTCTTTTTTTCAATCAAATTTTTAATAAATTAATTATCACATTAAAAACATTAATTTAAAATAATAAAATGTTAATCACTTATGTACTCAATGCTTAAAAAGTTGAAGTACTACTTACCTATGCAGTCAGTATTTCAAAAGCACATTGTATTAGTAGTTAACAAACAAATGAGTGTATTTAGGTCATGTTTATTTGTCATTTAATAGTTCTATTAACTTTTTATTTTTAATATTTAAAGACAATGTTGTATTTTTTAGTTAATATATTTATTTAGTTACTTTTACTTTTGTACAGAATTAAATTTTAATAAGATAACAATTGTTATATGTTAAAAATTTTGTTTAACTTAAACCTCAAAATTAAATATCATTAATCTTTCATTATGCAACACATATATGATATAACAATAGGTATACGGTGACAAATCATGGAATTCAATTTACTAAAAACACTGATTACAGATGTAGACTGCACAAATGATCTTGATGATAAAAGATCTATTATGTATTTATTTTAGTTAGTAGTAATCCAATCTTTTAGTTCAATAAAAAATAATAATTTATAAGTAAATCTTCTATGGTACAGATATTTGGCTGATATTGTAACCGAATTTTTTTAATTCAAAAACTACTTATAGAATTCAAAATTCAACCTCTCAAACTCTAATTAATTGTGATAATTTGGGTGCAGTATTGCTGTCTAAAAATCCAATTTTGCATAATAAAAATAAAGGAGACCACTTACATAAAAATATTCAAAACATCTTTTTTTATGGATTTTTTATTTTAACCAATCAAATTATAGCATATAGAACCGATTAAACCATATATTTTGTCAAAATTAAACCAAATAAATTGATTTAAATCAAAAATTAAATAAACCAAATTTTAAACCGATTTAAATTAATTTTTTATTTTTTATATATATATATATATGCCCTGAGGAAAAGACACAATAATCCCCAGTAAAATTACTCAAAATTGATGCATTCATATATATACACAAATGCTATTAACGATCTCGCCTTCGCCGCCAGTTCAGGTAAGACCTCCCCTTTATCCTCTTCAAAGTTCAATCTGTTGTATTTGTGCTATATTGTTTTCTTCTGTGGTTTATTCTGAATATGCTTATGGTGTATTATTGATGATTCTGTTGAGTTTTGAGTTATTAATTTACTGAATTAATGCTGTTGAGATTGATTTATAAATCCAATCTGTTGTACTTGTGCTGTATCGAATTTTTCTTCTGAGTTACTAATCTGTATGATTGAATCTTTTCTGCTGCATTGAACTGAATTTATTTATTTATTAAATTTTTCAGTTGAATTTTGCTAAGCTGCATCTTGTTTTACTTGAATTTTGTTGTTGTTGAATCTTGAATTCTTATTATTGAGTTCTGATTTTAACTACTTTCAGTTATTATAGCAGATAAATCATCAAAAAACAACTAATATTGTTTAGATATTTAAAGCAACATGTTGTGCAACAACTAGAAAAGAGGGAAGCACAAGTAATTGAGGAGGAACAACAGCAGGCAACGGTGGTGGCACCACAACCACGAGAGAAAAAGGAACCACCGGCTACTGTGTTGGCAGAATCTGTGGAAACGGAAACAGAGCAGGCACTAGTGGTGATAACTGATAAGAATAGAGGAAATGGAACCACAGCAGACATTAGTAGTTAGTGGGAAAAATAAACTAAGTGGAAAATAATGGTGTGCTTGCTTATCTACTGCATTAGCTAAACAAAAAGAATTAAGCAGCACTTTCTTGATCCCTGACCCTATTATGTAGTCAATTAGATGCACAAATAGAATTGAAGTTAGTCCACAAGTTGGAACATGAAGCCATATTTTTTTTCCTTTGCTCTCTCCCTCCCTCTCCTCTCCCTCTTGTCTTTCAAACACATCTTGAAGAATGAACCAATTTCGCATACACAAAGGTAAAATGAGACCCAAGTTTTGCACCTTTGCAACGAGCAGAAAAAAACTGATAAAAAACACTAAAGCAATAATTCCTATGAAAAAAAGAAAAACCTTTTTCTATTTAGACAAACTTAAATCCATAACAACAAAATCAAATTTACATTGTCACAAAGCAAGCAATGGGAAAGAAATGTTTGTTTTGTTTCTTTCTTTCTTCCTTCCTTCCCATTCCCTTGATCACACTAATTGTCCAATCGATTGTTCAACCTAGTAAGTAATAACACTGCCAAATCAAAATGCTACACAAAGAAAAAAGGACACAAAGTGATAAAAGAAGGGAGCAGGGTGTGGAACTAATAAAATCAGAACGGCTAAAAGTACAGCATGATTGGTAATCCTTCCCAGAAGCCTTGCATTGCAGTGCCATAACATATCATATTATCAAATGTGAGTTAACTCCACCAACCAAAAGTTCAATTGAAGCGCCTAGCATGATTATCAATGTGCATAAAGACAAATTAGTTGTTCCACACCAGAGAAAAGCCCCCAATGTAATGTCATTTGTCTTCTCATTTGTTTACATAGGATGGAGCTTTGGCAAATAAGTTTCAATATCAATAATGCATTCACAACCAGACTCGTTTTCTTTCTCTTTTTAATTCTATATACGTAAAAGTGAAAAAATTATTCCATAAAAATTCTATAATCAGTACCATATTCATCTCAATGATGATTTTCAGCAACAAAAAAATTGCTTAGTGATAGTTTCAACAACAAATTGTTCAGGGTTCAGTGATAATCAGTGACGAATTGACAGTCGCGGATTATTTTCAGCAACAAAAAAGGCATACTAGTTCAGTGATATTTTCAGCACCAAAATCAAAGACAGCAACAAAACAGAAAAGGAAAGAACTGGAAAATTTATTGGAATTCACCAAATTGGGACCAGCTTCTGGTTGTGCGAAGGAAGCTGGCGGCGAGGAGGAATCCCCGGGACCTGTTGCTTCTGCCTCCGGCAACGACGAGCACAACGAAGGTGCGGGACTGACTGCGAGACGGTGACGAGACAGGGTACGACGAAGACGACCAGTCCCAGGACCTGCTGCTTCTGCCTCCGGCGACGACGAGGGCACGGAAGGCGCGCGAGCGCGACTGAGTGCGAGACCAGAGACCGTGATAGAGACCGGAGCCGAGAGAGCGATGACGAGTTGAGTGCGACACCAGACAGTGAGAGAGACTGGAGCCGAGAGAGGGAGAGAGCTTGGGTGCGAGAGCAATGACCAATGAGCCACAGTAGGAGATGAGAAAACTCGAGCTTCAGAGAGAGAGAGAGAGAGAGAGAGAGAGAGAGACGGTGAGGGAGGAGAAGGTAGAGCTTAAGAGCGACGTCGTATCAGAAATTTAATAAAAAAAAATTAATTAAGCATGATCCGGTCCGGTTTATTTAAACCAACCAGATCGAACCGGGTTTAAATAATAAATACTAAACCGATTATTTAAATACACCAATTACAATGTGACATATCAGCAACTTTAAAAAAAGATGTTTTGAACATCTTTGTGGGAGTATCCCCTTAAAATAAATATTTCAAAATTGACTTATATTTTATAAAGGAAAGAATTACTAAAGGTCAACTACACATTGTTCGTATCTCTGCCTATATTCAAATTGTTGATGTATTCACGAGGACACTTCCAGTACCTATTTTCACCAATTTTCTTAGCAAACTAAGGTGTCTTCATTACCAACCCTTAGTTTGAGAGGCACAGAGAATAAAGCGGCTACAACAGCTGTGACCTAGGCTATAAGTACATGTATTCAATGCTAGACAAAACATAGTGTGACAATTAATTTAATTCAAGTCCACATTCTCTCAATTACTCTTCTTTCTTTTTGTTACCTGTAATTCAAGAAATTTGTTTCTCTAGAATGGGTTTGCTGCGTTCATCACACCAGCACTAATCTTCTCATCTTTCACAACTCTTTCAACCATTCTTAAATATTGTCACTCATGTACCTAGTGTTTTAAAAGTTGAAGTATTGGATGCTTATCTATGGAGTCAGTATAAAAGCACATTGTATTGCTGGTTAACAACAAATGAATGTATATAGGTCATGAGTATTTGTTATTTAATTTAATAATTCTATTAACTCTTTATCTTCAATATTTTAAGATAGTGTATTTTTTTAGTTTGATACTACTAAATATTTAAAGTTGGAATAGTTTGTGTCTTATTAAATAATAAAAAAATTTGATCTTAATATTATCTATATATTTTAAATGTTACCAATATGGGTTTCCTACTTGCCTTGGGCTGAGTATTGTTACAACTCGTCCTTCCAGACTTCCATTGGTATGACTCCATTCAGAGCTGTGTTTGGTCGTGACCCCCCTATTCTTCTTAAGTTTCATCCGGACGATGGGGTCCCTTCAGAATTGGAGCAACTGTTAAGAGATCGAGATGCAATACTTTCTCTCCTTAAGCGTAATTTACAGAATGCTCAGACTCGTATGAAACGCTACGCGGATACCAAGCGAAGGGAACTTCATGCCTACCTTGCTTTAAAGCGATATAGAGATAGAGTGATTTATAGTGCTAGGAAAGTCTGAAACAAGAGAACCATTTTTTTTTTGAAAACATCTAAGTCTAAGCTTCTATGCTATCTTAGAAAATTATAAGTTAGGTTAATTTTTTTTAAAAAATCAAAAGGCCCATAATAGTTCTTTAGATATAAAAAAAAAATACTTAATTGTTTCATCTTAAATTNNNTTTAACTAAACATAAAATTTAGAATTTTATATTCTTATCAAATTTTTTTATATTTTATTTGAATTTAAAAAAAAATATTTTTTTATTGATATTTATGTTAATATAAAATAAAATATGTGAATAATAATAAAACTTGGAATTATTTGGTAGCTTCCACTTTAAGAAACTTCTATTTTAACCCGAATTGAAAATTACGGCAATTTTTTATATTTAACTAAAAAACCTCAAGATGCATGGTTATTATTTCTATTTTCTAGATGTTTTATAGCAATGTATGCCTGTATGGTTGAGTGTTTTGAGTGATATACAATATAGATAAACCGATGAATACAATGACAGTTGGAGCAACCATTTAATATTTTCCCTTGTTTTCTTTGCATTTTTAAGGAGCTATTTCGAATTACTTTGACACACATATATATATCTCTGGTGTTAGTCTTTCTTAGCTTTGGTATCATTTGATTCTCTTGTACTTTTTTTGTTTCTCACCTTGTTTCAAGTGAGTCGAGTTTTTTATGTCTTGTATATTTTGTTTCAGCAGTTATATATTAAAGTCCAATTTCACATTCTTACAAATCCTTAAAATTTCATAAGACCATTTGGAATTTAAAGCAACAAACTCCTCTGTCCTAGCAAAGTGTTCAGAGAAGATGCCCTCAATTTGACATATTGAAAGGCTGATAGCTATCATGGCCTTGGCCTTTACACACACCGATGGGCTTTCCCTCCTTGTTTTGTGTTTTCTTCCTAAAATTAAAGTTTTTGTTTCCACTATCAACTTTGCAAACAACTTGTTTATCTTTATCATTACAAACAAGTAAAGCCTTGTTTGTAAATAATAATAAAATTCATGAAAAAAGAAAAAGCCTTAGTTTAATCCTTTATCAAACAATTATTTGAAAGGATCTAAATAAAGGTCATACACAGAAAGTACATGATCAAATTGTTCATGTGTTCATCAATAAGATTAACTTATACATGAAGGTGAAAATTCAGGTGCAGTCAACTTCACGTGAAGTTATAACTGAGAGTCGCTAGATAAAAATTTAATCAAATTATTTAAATTATTTAACGGTTCTCAACTATCAACTTCACGTGAAATTGACTGCACCTGAATTTTCACCATACATAAAATAATATTTATATAACTTGATGAGAGCAAAGTTTTAATACATGTTGGGAAATAAAACTACTAAATTTCAAGAGGTAACTTCTTTATGCATACAAAGTAAAGAAAGAAAATTATACATTCTGATGATCTTGTGGTTTTAAGAGTTGTTTAGTCTTTAAATCTCTTTGATTGTCATTATTTGTTCATGTTCTTGATGAGAAGGATAAAAAGAGATCTTCTTCTTGTTTCATCTTCTAAAAATATTTAATTTGAACCAACTTTGTAAGAAGACTACATGTATGTCAGTATGTGGAATGGAGAATTTCCCATTCAGGAACAAATATAATTTGTTTGAGACCAAATTAAACTTATGTACTGGTTAAGTTTGTATTCACCGTTGAAAAAAACGGTAAAATATAGTTATATAGTACTAGTTTGATAGCATACTAACTATTTTATTGTTGTGTTTATTTATTTATTTATTTATTTAAGAACTAACTCACTAGCAAGGAGCCATCCAAAAAGCAATGAACAAGCAAGTGGAGGCATGGACAGATAGAATCTATTCAAAAATATCAAAAAAATGATTTAGAATGGTGCTAGCTAATTAATTAAGTGGATTAATTAATATCTTATATCTTTAGAGTGAGGCCCATATAAATATAATGTAATTGGTTATTGATATCTATCTGTCTATCTCTCTTTACCAAATGTTGAAGCGATTATTAGTCAATTAAACTTTGAATCTTTGATGAGAAGTGATGGAAGAAACTTGCAACCCTTTCCATTCATAGAGGGAGTAAAAGAGAAAAAGGTGTCGGTTGTTCGAATTTTTTGAAACAGTGACCAACATTTTGGGACATTAAGGGGTGTGTATATATCACATTTTAGTTACATCATTTCATATCATTCTAAATGTTCAAGGAATCCCATGAGAGATGTGTGACACTTAAGTGTTATGATCGGATTGGTTTCATTTTGGAAGGTGTAGAATCCCATCTTAATTAGATATTTTATATTGGATAAAAGTTATGAAAGAGGTGCAAATTGTGTCGACATGATTATTTTGTGTGGGGATCTAATTAATTGATTATTACTGCTGAGGATATTGATTATTCAATTTCCATAGGTCATTTGGTGCAACTACATTGCACATGCATGGTCCTTAATTTTTAAGCTTAACGATGAGTAATAATCATCTATCTACTATATCTATTTGTACCACATTCAAGGAATGGTGTGAGCCTGTGAGGTTTCATACACAATTTCTTTTTAAATATCTATATTTTATCGTCATTATCATCAATGGTGGAACCAGGAATTCCATAGAGGAGGGCGACTCAACAAATACAAATAAACTAAACCTAATAATATAATGAAAAGTTAATAACACATGATCTATCAAAGTATATCTTAAGCCAATAATTGCATATATTATATTTTATATGTTAAAGTCAAGGTCTAATAAATTTTGAAGAAATCTAATTTTTAATATAATGTTACTCAGTAAGATTGTTTAATAGGCTGTTCAATAATATTTTGGATATTACTCTTTATTAAATTTTAAATAAGAGAATTAGAATTTGGTTTATCTTATATTCTCTTTTTTTTCCTTTAAAAAATGAGTTAATAATTATTTTTATTTTTTGAACATTTATTTTTTGTTTTCTAATGTATTTCTTAATTTGGCAAACTAAAAAAATTTCGTCACGAATCTAAACTCTAATTAAGTGTTTGTTGCTTACTAATGAGTTTTAAACGGATAATGAGTTAACCACTAGACTAACTCAAGTTGGTATACATTTTTTAACATTACTCATTAAAAATTAAACCAATTAACTTTTTTAAAAAATAGAACATATAACTACAAAAGATTTATATATAAAGCAATTGGACATAAATACAAAAACATAAATAATAAATAATTAACCTTAAGTCTCAGTTAAAATATTGAACTAATATTTTTACTATTTAATTCTCGAAATTCTTAATTTGAATTATTTTCAAATTGTTCATTATTCCTAAATAAACCTAAATTACTATATTAATTCATGTTAAATTATATAATATAATTCATTGAAAAGAAAATTAGTAAGACACCACTCACTCAGCAACACACATACACAACATGCATACACATATTTTTAAAATTTTTTGAAATGTTTCAGTTTGAAATAACAGATTGCGGAGAAATTATCGTGTCAGTCAAACATTATATTTTGACCAAGGGGTATTAATGAATTTAATTAGGAATTTTGTCAAATATATACACATCACATTATCTAAATTTATATATCTATGTGGAACTTAAAAACTTCACTCTTAAATTCAAACAATTTAAGAGCGGGTTAACTTTAATAATGTACACTCCTGGGTTGTCCTGTTAGGGTTTTTTAGTATTCTGTTAGGATTTTTTAACGGAGTTTTTATTGCCGTCAAGACTACATTGTCAACGTCAATTAAATCTCAATATAAGTCTACGTAATCTGCATGGTTGAGACAACGAAGGATAAAGATCGGATCGAGGAAGACAACCAAAAAGGAGATAGGAATGTGATTCTACTAGAAGAAGCAGACATATCAGAAGGTATTAACACTTGCTCTAATAGTCTCTATGGCAGACTCTTTGCTTCCAAAACCGTCTCAGTTGGAACCATGGAGAATGCTTTAAAGGCTATATGGAAAAACCCGGAATGATTTAGCGCGAGTGACAAAGGAGACAATTCCTTCCAATTCTTTTTTAATAAAGAAGTGGATGTTTTGCGTGTTGAACGTGGTTCTCTATAGCTATTCAAAGATTATGTGCTCCATGTCAAGAGATGGAAAGAAGATTAGAACTGTGATGAAGAGATTATTTCTAATTTTTCAGTTTGGGTTCAATTTTGGGATTTGGCATAATCGTTTAAAACCCTCGAAGTTAGACGTAAATTGGGAGAGAGACTGGGTACAGTGTTGGATGTACGTAAATTTCTGATGCGGGACAGAGAAACTAGGATTGTGAAGGCCAAAATCAATATTGATGCTGCCAGGCAAGTGAGGGATCAGTTAATAGTGGCAGGACCTAATAAAAAGGAGGTAGAGGTGGCATCGCGCTATGAGAGACTTGGAAAGTTCTGTACCTATTACGCAAAATTTGGGCACAAGGTGAAAAACTGCCATGATCTACTGAAGGATACAGAGAGTGATATGGTAAAAGAGGATGACATTGGCGAATGGGTTAAAGCCAGCCAAGTGGGACGCGAATCTACTCTGAAGGAGAAAGAACATTCAACAACTCAACCCAAAATCAGAATAAGGCCACTCAACGTAAGAAAAAACCGGTCTTAAACTGCTTATTGGAAAAATTTGCAGGGATGTCAATGCAAGAAGGGAAACAAAATTTGAAACCACAAGAAACTGGTAACAGGGCAGCACCTGAGTCACCTCAATCAGCCAATTCTAGAACAGAATGCATGGAGGTTATCATAGTTGGTCAGTCCAATGTCAAGAAGGATGAAGGGCAACTTATGCAATTCGCTATTGGGCAGTGTCTCATCACAGAGAAAGGTAGGAAGTGGAAAAGGTTAGCAAGACAAGGTGCTGGAGGGTCAGATACTAAAAGTGAATTCAAAAGAAGGTTGATGAGTGGTATAGCTGAAGGATCTACAAAGAAAGGAAGAACAGAGGATGAAAATGCAGTTGAATAGATGGTGGAGGGTGCCAGCCTACAAATGGCACCCAAGGCGCCATGAGAACTATAGTTTGGAATTGTCGGAGTTTGGGGAGACCCCTGACAATTCACACTCTAAAAGGGATTTGTAAATCCCACTCCCCCGAGATTGTATTTATAAGTGAAACAAAGAACCAATCTCGACAGGTGGAAGCAAAACTTCGGGTATGCGACTACGAAAACTGGCATATTGTTAACCCGGCAGGAGTGGCAGGAGGACTTGTGCTAGGTTGGAAGGACAGCATCAATATTCAAATTATTAACAGTGGAGAATTCTTTGTGGCAGCCGAAATTAAGGAAGTCGGAAGCAGTGAGGTATGGGTGTTCATTGGTATCCATTTGAGTTGTTCGGAACAAATTCGATCCTTACAGTTTGAGGAGCTTACAACAATGAGTCAACACCTGGAAGAAAAAGTGGTAATAGCAGGCGATTTTAATGCTATAACAAGCCAAGCGAAAAAGGAGGGTGGAGGCCAAAAATCAGCAACCACCATTGCAACATTCACTAATTTTATTGACAGTAACAAATTAGTGGATATTGGAATGGTGGAACGCCCTTTCATGTGGACAAATTGAAGACAAGGAGAGGATTTGGTGAAGGAGAGGCATGACCACTATTTAGTTGGGATGGGATGGAAGCTGAAGTTTCCGAATGCAGTGGTGCACAAGCTCACAGAGTCAGGCTCGGATCATGCTCCAATCTTGATGGAAACCGAACCTAAATCCTGGCATAGTAAAAGGTGTTTTAAATACCAGGAACGTTGGTGTAGAGAAGAGGATGTCAAGAGAATTGTCAGTGAAGTGTGGAGAATGGAAGTTGTAGGCTCAGCTATGTTCTCCTTGACCCAAAAGTTGAAAGATTGTAGACATAGACTAGTTCAATGGCAGAAAACTCACAAAGCAAACTCTTGGAAAGAAATTGAGGACCTTCAAGCTAAACTAGAGGAGTTGCGGGTGGTTGAAATTAATGGGAGAGAAGAGGTTACCAATTTGGAGGAGAAGTTGGAGCTGGCATATTTGAAAGAAGAGAGCTATTGGCGAGAAAAATCTAGAGTCAAGTGGCTAAAAGAAGGAGATCAGAACACTAGATTCTTTCACCAGAAATTTCAATCAAGGGTGCGAAGGAACAGAATTTTGAGATTAGTAGGGAGAGACAATGAGATTGCATCGAAACCGGAGGATATTGCAAAGGTAGCTGAAGACTACTTTTGTGATACTTTTACTTCTTCTTGTTCGGCTGATCCGAATCCATTCTTAGAGGATTTGGAGCCTAAGATTACAGCTTCCATGAACCGCAGGCTCCAAAGGCCGGTAACTATGGACGAGGTCAAAAGAGCTACATTTAGTGTTCATGCTCAGAGTGCTCCTGGTGATGACGGGTTTACAGCTAAGTTTTTTCATTTTTTCTGGGATATAGTTGGAGGTGACGTTTTTAAGGTAGTGAGAAGTTTCTTTCACAGTGGCAGAATTCTAAAAAGCTTCAATCATACTCAAATTTGTTTGATTCCAAAGGTGCCAGATGTCAGTGACATGACTCAGGTACGACCGATCAGTTTGTCTTCAGTTATGTATAAAATTATTTCTAAAATTATGGTGCACCGATTACAAGGTATTATGAATAAAATTATAAGCCTAAATCAGAGTGCGTTTCTCAAAGGTAGACTCATTTCGGATAATATTCTAATTGCCCACGAATGTATGCACTATTTGAAAAATAAGAAAAGTGGGACAGAGCATGAGATGGCTATTAAACTAGACATGAGCAAGGCTTATGATAGGGTTGAATGGCATTTCTTATGGTATATTATGCATAAGCTGGGCTTTGACTGGACTAAGGAATTGGTAACGACTGTTTCTTACTCTATTGTTGTGGAAGGTCAACCTTTTGGCTATTTTAGGCCAAATAGGGGCATCCGACAGGGTGACCACCTATCTCTATATCTCTTTCTTTTTTGTGCAGAAGGACTTTCCTTCTTACTACACAAGGCAGAGCAAAACAGATTAATTCAAGGAGTTCAAGTTAATCGGAGATGCCAAACAGTTAATCACCTTTTGTTTGCTGATGATTCAATCCTTTTTTGCAAAAGCACACCTAATACAAGCCAAAGTATTCTAGAATTGCTAGAGATCTATGAGGGTTTCAATGGGCAAAAAGTCAATTTGAATAAGTCAGCCATCTTTTTCAGTCACCACACACCTCAGAACACAAGACTAGCAATTACTCAGACACTAAATATTGAACATATCGAAGCACAAGACAAATACCTGGGGCTGCCCTCTATAGTCCAAAAATCAAAGAAAGCAACCTTTGGAGCTATCAAGGATAAAGTTCAGAAGAGGATTATGGGTTGGAAAAGAAGTCTATTGTCATCAGGTGGCAGACACACGCTATTGAGAGCAGTGGGGGAGACGATTCCTATTTATACACTTTCTTGTTTCAAGCTCCTGGACACGCTGTTGACTGAGATTCATAGCATGCTCTCGCAATTTTGGTGGGGTCAAAAAGGCGCAGAACGAAGAATGGTTTGATTAAATGGGACACAATGATGAGACCGAAGAAAGATGGAGGGTTGGGGATCAAGGACCTAAGGACGCAAAATTTGGCCTTATTGGGCAAGCAATGTTGGCGTCTAATGAAATACCCTAATTCTACTCTATCAAGAATGCTCAAAACTAAATATTTCAGATATACATATTTTCTACATGCAGAGATAGGAAGCGTACTATCGTGGGGCTGGAGAAGTGTTCTTGAAGGGCGCAAGGTGATCGAGAAAGGCTTGTTATGGAAAATAGGCTCTGGTACTCATGTCTGCATCTTCCATGACCCCTGGCTCCCACCACCAGTGCTCTTTAATGTCCCTCAAAATGCACTCACAATCCCGCCAAATCTGCAAGTGTATTACGTTAGTGCGTTACTAAATTTGGATAGAAGCTGGAACAGAAATCTAATTGAGTCAATTTTTTCAGTTGATATATGCAATAAATCTTTTTTAATCAAACCAACAGAGGAGGAGGATGAAGTTAATTGGTGCTGGACAAAATCTGGTATATATGAAGTTGGGTCAGGATACAAAATTGCTTATGGATTCTTTCATTCTCCTACTTCATTGAGGCCCCAGAACGTACAGAACAACACAGTATGGAATAGCATTTGGGAATTGAAATTACCTCATAAAATTAAGATTTTTCTATGGAAGAGTCTTCATGAAAAGCTTCCGATGTTGCAACAAGTTCACAGCCGGTTCGCATCCACCCGTGCCACTTGTCCAAGATGCATGTTGAAGGCTGAATCAATTTCTCATGCTTTGTTCCAATGCCCCCTGTCTTCAATAATCTGGAGCCTAAGCTTAATAACCCCTGACCTATGGATGAGAGAAGAAGAGACCTTTTTCAATTGGTGGCAACGAGTCTTATCTTGGGCAGCGGCTCAATTCAACGGTAGACAAAAGACCATCTTCATAGCGGCGCTGTGTTTGAGCACTTGGAAAGCGAGGAATCAATGTGTTTTTGAGAAGGTAACAAGCCCAACACCAGACATAGTGAAAGAAGCCAACAGTTTAGTGCGTGAACTCGTGAGCCATACCTGATGAATGCTGCTAATTTTCTTTACTCTTACTTTACTCTTTTCTAAGCTCTTAATCTTTTAGTCACAGTTGGTGATAAATGGGATTACCCAATTCTTTTGTACTTTCTTATAAAAATACCTTTATTTTATATTAATAAAACAACATTTATCTTTGGAAAAAAATTCAAACAATTTCATCCCTTTTATATATATATGGGGAGCCGGTATAGTTTGGTTGTTCGTTGTTCTAATTAATTAGACAATACCATGATGAGTCCAGACATTAGCTAGAAAAATATGTTTAAAGAAGAGAATGAAAAAGTTTAAAACTATTCTAAAAGGGATAACTTTGAAAGATTATGTATAATTCTAAAATTTTTTTACTATAAAATGTGTTACTTGATAGAAAATTTTGTACAAACTCATATACATATAATGCAGCAACACACAGCAGAATATAACTTAAGTACATTAGATATTGAGTTTGTTATTATTATTGCCATCTGGAAGTAGTTAGTTAGAATTGAATTAGCACTATATAAGCTTGTTGCTATAGCAATAGTTATTTGAGTTTTTCACTGTAGATTGAGTTTATGTCAGTTTTATTTCTTCTCTCAATTCCTTCTATTCGTGTGTTCTCTCTCTGCTTCGCTCATCTTTTAACATGGTGCGGTGAGCGTGGAGATCGAAGAGTGCTCCAAGGGATTGAGATTGAAGAAGGGGCTTAATCATTTAGACTTGATAATCATAAACGCAAGTTCTGAATCGCTAGTTAGCGTACAGTGATGGAACCAGTTCGCGGAATCACACAACCAGAAGTACAATCACCATTGGAGAACCTCGATCCTCAAGGAATTTCAGTATTTTTGAATCAACTTTCTGCAATTCAAGCGCACATAAACAAAAACAACAGAGGACCAATCTAAGATCTTATGAGTCCTTTTTACTTACATCCCTCCAAAAATTCAGGTATATCCATAACTCATGAAATTCTGAATGGAAGGAACTATGAAGATTGGAGTAGAGTTATGAATCTTGCTCTGAAATTAAAGAACAAACTTAGGTTTATTGATGGTAGCTTAGATAAGCCAGAAAAGCACGATCCCCTAATTGAGGCATGGGAACCATGTAACACATATGTAGTTGCGTAGATCAATCGTTCAATAGAACCTGACATTGCCAAAAGTGTGAGCTGGAACACTATAGCACTGGATCTTTGGGAAGACCTAAAACATAGGTACTACTAAGGTGACCGCTTCCGAATCGCTGAGCTACAAAAAGAGTTGTATGCAACTAAGCAGATAGAAATGAGCGTGACCGTGTACTTCACGAAATTGAAGACGATATAGGAAAATCTGGACAGCTTTAGAGCAATTTCATCATGCGAGTGTGGAAGAAATTGCAATTGTGGACTAGGAGTCATAAGGAACTTTAGAACTGAAGATCAGGTTACTCAATTTCTTAGAGGATTGAATGAACAATATGCTGGGATTAGGTTACAAGTCATGCTCATGGATCCACTCCCAAACGTCAACATTGTTTTCTCTCTTCTTACATAACAAGAGAGACAGTTTGAAAACTTAGATTTTGTCTCAACCAAAAATAATAGCTCAGAAAATCACTCAACCTTCCACCCTCTTGAACACTGTAGAGGCCTCTCAAGACAGAGGGAGAGGGAGGGGCAGAGGAGGTAGAAATCCAGGCTTTGGAAGAGGACAGGGAGAAAGAGGCAAGATGCAATGTTCACATTGTAGCAAGATGGGACATGTTATTGATACATGCTACAAAAAGCATGGATTGCCACCACATCTTAAGCAAAGATATAACACAGCATTCATCAACATAAGAGCAGCTGAATCTGAATCTGAGGGAAGCAATGAGAATCTCAGAAACCCTTATAGTGGACAGGATAGTGATGTAATAAGTTTTGATTTCACACCCTGAACAAAAATCAGCCTTATTAGCACTTCTCAGCAAGAAAGCGCAGAAACCAAGTCATAGTGATGATCCTCACAAAGAGGCTTTCCCAACACCTCATTCAGGTAAGTTGGTACATATTATGCATTTCACATCAAACATTCTCGCATTAATTGTTTCAAATAAGAAATTTGCATCATGGGTAATGGACACGAGGAAACTGACCATGTCTCTTACTCACTCAATAACTTTCATACATATCATGAGATAGCTTAATCCTTGTAAAATTGCCTAATGGTGCATTAGCCATAAAAAAAATTACTGAAACTATCATATTCACAAATGAACTTTACCTTGTTGATGCATTATACATCTCTTCCTTTAATTTTAAACTAATTTCTGTTTTCAAGGCCACATCACATCTGCATTGTCATATGAATTTTGATGACAAAAAATGTAAGATACTGGATACCAACTCGAAAAAAGTGATTGGAGTAGTTAGAGCTTGTGGGGGACTTTACACACTGGACAATGAAGCAGTGAGGCCTAACTTTGCACAAACAACAAGCATTCTTACCTTGCCAAAGTCAGAAATAAAAGAAATAAATCTTTGGCATTTTAGGTTAGGACATTTACCTTTTGAAAGACTCCATGTAATGAAATCTTTTTTTTATTTTATAGATTGTAACACAAAAATTGATCCATGTGATACATGCCATTTTTCAAAGCAAAAGAAATTGAGTTTTTCAAACAACAATACTATTTCAGCAAACATATTTAAACTTCTTCATATTGATATCTGGAGACCTCTTGCAATTTCCTCAATTGCTGGCCACAAATACTTTCTAACAATAGTGGATGACAAATCCAGATTCACTTGGACTCATCTAATGAAAACCAAAATTGAAGCTAGCATAATAGTAAAAAATTTTGTTCAATTTGCAAAAACTCAGTTGAGCAGCTAAGTAAAGTACATTAGAACAGATAATGGCCAGAATTTTCAATGAAAACTTACTATATTAAAATTGGAATAATACACCAAACTTCTTGTGTTGAGACCTCTCAACAAAATGAAATTTTTGAGCGGAAGCATCAACATATTTTTCTTGTCACAAGAAATTTGTTCTTTCAATCTGAAATCCCAAAATATTTTTGGAATTTTGCTATCCTTCATCTAGTTTATGTCATAAATTGGGTTCCAAGCACTTTTCTAAACAATCAATCACCATTTCAAATCTTGCATAACATCACCCCTGATTTCTCGACCCTTAGAGTATTCGGTTGTTTAGCTTATGCTAGCACCATCACCTCAAATAGATCAAAACTTGATTCGAGAGTTCGAAAATCAGTATTTTTGGGATTCAAGGAGGGTGTTAAAGACTATGTGCTCATGGACTTAAAAAATAGACAAATTTTTATTTCGAGACATGTACATTTTTATGAAGATCACTTTCCCTTTTCTCATGAAACTGACTCCTTAACTACAACTGCATCAAATCAGCAACAATCCATGAGTATTGACCCCTTTTCATATGACATTTTTCAACCTCATGCACCTTTTAATATACACACAACACACCAAAATTTAGTTAATCTTGAGTCATACCCAAAGGAATATGAACTCACTGGTCATTCTTCACATAATGATGTTTTTCATAATGCAGACTCAACACCAATTGAGCTTTCTCGCAATTCACCACCACTTACTATCTCTAACACTAATGCTAATAATAAAACAATTACTACAATACTTATTGCTGAGCAGAATGTGCAAAGAAGGACCTCGAGAATAAGAAATTCTCCTTCTTATCTTCAATACTATCAGTGCTTAAATCTCACTACCAAGCCCATCTCTTCTGTCAATACCTACTGTAAGTATCCTCTATCTAATTTTTGTCATATGAGAAACTTTCTAAAAATCATAGAGCACTTTCGATTGCATTATCCACAAATACTGAGTCCAAGTACTATGAGAAGGCTATGTCTCCACTTTGTTGGAAAAAGGCTATTAAATCTGAACTTGATTCACTTGATGAAAGCAAGACTTGGAAGATCACCTCTTTGCCACCTAGGAAGAAAGTTATAGGATGCAAATGGGTTTTCAAGGTGAAATACAACCCCGAGGGATCTGTAGAACGTCATAAGGCACATCGAAGTTGCCAAGGGCTACACACAAGTCCTTGGCATTGATTACAGAGACACCTTTAGTCCAGTCCTAAAGCTCACAAGCCTTCGAATGGTACTTGGATTGGCAGCAGCAAAAAACTGGTACTTGAAGCAAATAGATGTGAACATTGCGTTCCTTCATGGAGATCTTAATGAAAAGGTGTATATGGTTGCTCCACCAGGGCTAAATGTTGGCTAGGGACAAGTGTACAAGCTAGAGAAGTTGCTCCATGAACTCAAGCAGGCTAGTAGACAATGGAATAACAAGCTCAAATCTATTTTATTAGAGCTTGGCTACAAGCAGTGCCATTCTGATTATAGCCTCTTCACCAAAAAAATGTGAAACTGGTTTTACTGCAGTGTTAGTTTATGTGGACGATTTAGTACTGGTCGGAGATGACATTCTTGAGATCAACAAAATCAAAAGTGTCTTAGATGATCGGTTCAAAATCAAGGATATTAAGAATACACACAAGGTTATGAAAACCTAATTAATCACTAAGTTGATAAAAATAAAAATTTAAAAATTC
>NC_029788.2:17091752-17094126 GCF_000816755.2 Arachis ipaensis
AACACATTTTCTTACAATTATTTTTTTTTTGAATAAAATTAGTGTAGTAATTAATTTCTGATTAATTTGGTCGAATGGACCGATTCAATTTAGTTCAAAGAATCATGTTACACATGTCTACCATTTTCAATAGTCCCCATTATTTATTCTTTTTATCCAATAAGGCAATAACAATATACATCAAAACTACTACCGGTATAATATCCAGTGCTCCTCCAAGTTTACTCTTCTCTTTTAATCCCTGGGAATTTATTCCAAGGCATAAATAACAAAGCGCGCAAAGTACTAACGAATTAATAATTTTTCAATAATTTATGTTAGGCATGCACCAAGACAAATAAGGGCCATACACATATTGTGTGGTTAGGTAAGTAGCCAACTTTTTTTTCGCATAATATTTTTCAATTCGACAGGTTAATGATTAGTGTATAATGGATATGAGTTTTATTTAAGAATTTATTATTGGTCAATAAATTGCTAAATGCACAAGATAAAATTCAAACTCTTAACATAACTCTGACGACTTAAGTGAACGAATAAACTAACCACACCACTAATTCAAATTGGTTAGGTAAACAGACAACTAATACAATGCAATCTAGAAAAGTATTTTATGCGAATCTTGTGTACCAAGATAAAAGAACATGGTACAGAGAGTGTGAACTGTACTGTACTAAATTTCTTTCTCATAAAAGGAAATCTATGAAAGATCCTTCTAGTGTAGCTAGCATGGGAGTAAAATAAGTAAAGAACTCACATATTAAAAAACAAAATTAATATGAAAAGGGGAAGGCAAGACCGTAAGGAAGCATGAAATTGAGTATTCTTAATTGGTAAAAGTCTTCGGTGCATTAATAATGTAGTGTTTGAAATATGAACAAATAAATTATAAAAATAAAAGCAAAGTTATTAGTACTTTGTGGGTAACAATGAAGCATACAAGTGTTAAAGAGTCTTAAAGGGAGGTTGTTGATTTTCTAAAGCCCTCTAATACGGCGTTCATGGAGTTTGAAAGTAAATAGGCATGCCTAATTTGAAGTGAATTTTGTCAATATTCAACATTATTTAGTCGTAAAGAACAAGAAAAGACGCATGCACACTATAGCCATGCAGCTTATAGCTAGGGTTAGCACCAAATGCGTTACATTATTCAAATCTTACTTGTATATTTTGTATGTCACCGTCTTCACCAACTTCTCATTGCGCCACAAAGAGAAAAAATAATGATGGAAAAAAGGAAAATAGTAAAAAAAAGTTGCTTTTTGAAGAAAAAATATTTAGAAACGTAATTCGCTTTGATTAAAAGATATTTTATTTTATTTTTATAATTAAACACTTAATTTTAGAAAAAAAATAATCAAAATATAATAGTTTAGTTGATAAACACTTATACGCTGATAGTTTTAAAATGATTATGTTCATTTTAGCTATAATATTTACATTTTATTTTCATTTGAATAATCACGTAATTTTAATTAGTTCGCCAATCTCAAGTCTAAATTCTCATGAGCAGTATTTTATTTACAATTAAAAAAAAAAAGAAAATTCTCTGCCTGTTAAAGAAAAGTGATTGGCATGTCAAATGTACGTGGTGAACGAGACATGACCAAGATTTTGTCAAAGTCTAAATTTTGAGTGAATATATGTTAATGGATTCACTTGTGTGAAACCACCTTTTCCTGTCTTATTGAACCGTAACCTATTAAGGAACATGTGTGGTATATAGGATCACATCATCGAATCACCATGATGGAAGCTAATAAGAGACTAGTGAGCTTCAATTCTTTTATGTAATAATAAAAATTGTCTATCTAACCGTAATTATTCACGTAAAGATATTTTTATATACAAATAATAATTAATATATAAATATATATTATATTAAAATATTTAATAATTATTAATTATTATTTTTGTATAAAAATATTTTTATGGGCAAGGTAAATGGCGAGGATATGTATATGTTGGAGAGATATAAAATGCATGGTGGGGAACAACGTTACAAATATGAATGAATTAGAATAGCAAATTGCTTTTTGAGGACAAGGTGTTTGCTCCAATGAAAAAGGTGTGGTGAGGTGGCTTCAAGCAAGTTATGTGATTTTTTGGATCTATATATATCCCATCATAAAATATCTTGCCTGCCTCCAAAAATTAACATGTGATACATATATTATATATATAATATTATTAAAGGAGATATTTTTTTGCTTACAATACAATCTAATTTTTATTAGTTAAACTTTCTGTTGTTTTTTTTTATGTGGACCTATCTCCCAATACTGTAATTAATTTCAAATTTCAAAGTCCCTACAAACCGAAAATGAATATTAACTAAAATAATATATAGCAAGGTATTTATTTTTAATAATAT
>NC_029788.2:17094167-17094559 GCF_000816755.2 Arachis ipaensis
GATAATTTTATTTAATAATTATAATTATTATTTATTTTGAACTAAGATAAGATTATAGCAAATATATAATTATTATACTCAAATTTTGGGTAATAATTATCTCTAATTTGGATAGTATAATGCGATCCAAATCCAATTTTTACACACATGTAGACTTTTATTTACATCCGGTAAAAATTCTTCGTATTCAGTTATCTATATTTTCACAAATTTTTAAAGTAGTCATTGTCATTTCTTAGTTACTAGTCATCAATGCACATGTCACATTGGCCATATGACTTACTAGTGTTTTACTTATCAAGATCTATCAGAAGATAACAACTGCATTGATTTATATTTGTATTTCGATTGTTGGGGATTTAGATAACCTACAAAATTTAATTGATTCTAAA
>NC_029788.2:17094583-17095687 GCF_000816755.2 Arachis ipaensis
TTTTTTAAACTGAAAAAATAGAATATGAACACAATAAAAACGACTAAATATATTATTGTTACTACTTTATCTCTAATAATTTTTCACATGCTGTGCGATATAAAATTAGAAAAAGTTTAGAGAATCAATTATAATATAAGCCAATTTAAGTCAATCTTTTTAAAATTTTAATTTTAAAATTCTAACAATTAGAATAGTGAAAGATTAATTTTTTTTTTATAATAAATCTATTTTTCAACTAGTTAACGTTACTTGGCTATAGTTGTAATAAGAACTCATAAAATTATTCACGTATTTTTTTTATCAGCAAGCATTGGTCAAAAGAGTTATATCGAACCTGTAAAGCATAGATATTTACTACCACATGTATAAAATAGATGATTAAGAATATGATATGAGAAATTATATGTATGGTGATAATGTATAAAAAATAGAGTGGAAATAAGTAGAAGAAGAATAGTAGGCAGAAGTTTTGTTTCCGAAAAGATATATATTATTATTATTAGGAGTGTGTCACAGTGTGAGTTCCATCGAACAATTCGTAAGCGCCCAAAATTCGCCAAACATGATCTCAGTATACACAATGCAATAGCAATGAGTTCTGGGAGCACATGCACAAATTAGCAACATCTTCTTTTTAAAACGTGAAGTTGAAACTTGTGGTAATACAGCATATGTGTAATTCCTATGGAGCAGAGAATGTGCTTATGCCTCTTCATATTTGGAAAAGTGACAAAGATGGACTAAGATAGAAGAGAACTTTAGGTATTCCTATTCATTCATGTATATATCGCACGGTTTAAATAAGGTTTTTTAGTGCACCATTGCACCACTATATTACCTAGCTACTCGCATATTCTTAATTCCTATTCTCCAATTATATATGCATATCCTTTTTGTTTATTTCTAATTAATTAAACATGCATATAGAGAGAGTGATAATCATCTCACTTCTTCTAACGGATTAAGCTAAATTTTTGTGCATTTTTTTTTGTATAAACTTTTTTTTATGTGTTATGCTATTTATTTTTTTTTTGAAATTCAACAAAAATCAAATTTTAGATTTTTCGGTCATAGAAATTTTGATACCATGTCATGATATTA
>NC_029788.2:17095735-17097252 GCF_000816755.2 Arachis ipaensis
TTTATAATTTTTTAAATCTACTTCTTAATTATCTTTATTCTAGTAATTATTTATAATAATACCGAGGAGAAGTGATGAACAAATTAATGTATTTGTGCAAATAACTTTATATGTCTCTTATACATTATATGAGTGAATGGAACAACTCATCTTCTAGCTAGTGATTGAGATTGAACAATGCTACTTCTTGTATATAAGAACGTTTGAGTGAGTAAAGTGACATATAATTAATTTGTATATATGTATATATATGGCCATGATGTAATTCATCATCACCTCTCAATATACCTCAAAATATTCTAATTTAATATCCGAGTTTGATTATCCTACATTAATAAAACTATGAGTATTAAAACTATTAGACCAAGTATTAAAAATACTAAAAATATTTTTAGTAAAAAAATAATTAGTATTGGCGTAAATATAAAATAAATATAAAAGGCAAATAAATATTGGCCCCTAATATTTTTGGACTATAATTGTTGAGTTTTCTTTATATTTTTGGAATAATACTTTACATCATTGTATACTTAGAGCTGTGTATAAATATTTTATTAGAAATATAATTATTCGAGAACTAACTTCATGACACACTTCAAATAATAATGTGGTATTAGTAGTTTAGGCTTTTGAAATAATTAAAATTTAATGAATATAATTCCAGCAATGTTGCTAACATTAACATACCCCACCATGCACCCTCCAAGACCTTATATAAAGGGTTATTCTTTATTGCTTTCTTCTCAACCTCGCACATCATCACAAACGTAACACACTTTATTGCTTATTGTTCCCCTCTTCTCTCACTACACTTTTTATGGTCCCCTCTTCATTCCACACACTTCCAATTTAATTTTTTGTGCTTCTCAGAGACTGTTATAATATCCTGTGACACAAACATATCCACACCCACTATCATAAAACAAAGAAAGAGAAAAACTAGAGCCTTCCTTAAGATATGGTTGCCGTGGAGAAAACCTCCAAGCCATACCCTACAACCGCAGAGGTATCACTACTTGCAACTACTAATTCTCTTCTTCATTTTCATTCTTTAATTTATATATATCACTACACACAAATAGTTTTGACTTTATATGTATCTTAATTTTTTGTAAAAAAGATTACGGTTTGACTATTGACTGGGAGAAGAAATAATGTACAAATTTATTTGTCAATATAAACTCATATTTTTACTCTTTTTTTTTGTACTTCAAAATTTTCATCTCATTTTATTTAAACCGAATAAGAAGTATAGTGACATTTCAAAACTCTAGTAGTCTTCTAAACAAAAATAGAAAATACAAATACAAAGTGAGATAAACAAAAATAGAAAGTGTCTGTAGGACAAAGAGGTGGGAAGTGGTGATTACTCTCTGGCCATGATTTGTTTTTGTTGCACACAAATTTTATTATTTATCAAAATTCAAAAAAGTAATACTAAAAAAATAATAATATAAAATTATCTTATCTAATTCAATATCTATAATTTTATATATGTAATATTTATAATTATGTTT
>NC_029788.2:17097271-17100421 GCF_000816755.2 Arachis ipaensis
GACTCTCAAACATGATTATATCAAATAACAAAATGACGTCACAATTATTAAAGTCCAATAAGGACAGTAGAATAAGTATTTAAATTATAAGAATTTAAGTGTTTAAAAATTAAAGTTAATTATGTTTATTTTTTTTTTCTTGATCATGAGCAGGTAGTGGATGAGGTAAAGAGAATGGCAGACATAGGTTTCCCAATAGCAGCCATGAGCTTAGTGGGATACCTCAAGAACATGATCATGGTTGTATGCATGGGAAGGCTCGGGAGCCTCGAGTTAGCCGGTGGTGCTTTAGCCATCGGCTTCACTAATATCACCGGCTACTCCGTGCTCTCGGGCCTAGCCATAGGCATGGAGCCGCTTTGCACCCAAGCCTTCGGTTCTAGAAACTTCTCCTTGGTCTCCATCACATTGAAACGAACCATCCTAATGCTACTCCTAGCATCCCTACCCATTTCAATCTTGTGGCTAAAGCTTGAACCTTTGATGCTTTGCCTCCATCAAGATTCTGAAATAACACGAATTGCAAGCGTCTATTGCTACTATTCTATCCCTGACCTCATTGCTAATAGCTTCCTTCACCCTATACGTATTTTTCTACGTAGCAAAGGTACAACTTGGCCTCTAATGTGGTCCACTTTCTTCTCCATTCTCATACATATTCCAGTACTCGCTTTCTTCACCTTCAAACTCAACCTTGGTGTTCCCGGGATCGCGGTTTCGGCTTTTGTCGCAAATTTCAACACACTTTTGTTTCTTCTATCATACATGGTATACACAAATATCTCAAACAACAATAAAGATTCGTCGTCGTTGTCGCTTTTTTGTCCCTTGTCACAATCTCAAAAGGTTGTCCATGGTGATGCTATCTTCAATAATTCTTGTCCAACAACTTTGAGTCGCAAAGAATGGGGGATGTTGATAAGATTTTCGATACAAAGTTGTCTTGGCGTGTGTTTGGAATGGTGGTGGTACGAGCTAATGACCATTCTAGCGGGTTATCTTTATAACCCGCGTGTGGCTCTCGCAACCGCCGGCATAGTGATACAGACAACTTCGTTGATGTACACTCTGCCGATGGCGCTGAGCGCGTCCGTTTCCACTCGGGTTGGAAACGAACTGGGCGCGGGTCAACCCGAAAGGGCGAGCTTGTCCACCATGGTGGCCATAGGAATGGCACTAGCAACCTCAGTGTTGGGATTATTATGGACCACTCTAGGGAGAGAGGAATGGGGTAGGGTTTTCACAAGTGATAGTGAAGTGTTGGAACTTACAATTACGGTTTTGCCCATAATTGGATTATGTGAGATTGCAAATTGTCCACAAACAACAAGCGTTGGAATCCTTAGAGGGAGTGCTAGGCCTGGGGTTGGAGCTGGAATCAACTTCTATTCTTTCTACTTGGTTGGGGCACCCGTGGCAATTGTTTTGGGGTTTATTTGGGAATTAGGGTTTGTGGGAATGTGTTATGGACTGCTATCGGCTCAGGTGGCTTGTGTTGTTTCCATCCTTCTTGTTGTGTATAACACCGATTGGGAAATGGAGGCGTTGAAAGCCAAAAGTTTGGTTGGAATTGGTTATGGTGGTTCGCTGTCACGTGACACAAATCATCATGGTTGTCGTCGACAACACCAAACAGTCAAATGTGAAGAATGTGTTGTCTTTATCCCTCACGACGAACAGCAACAACAACAACAACCCAAACTGATTAATTGAGTTTAATTTCTATACACATTCTATAAAATTATTTTAAACTCCCATTCAATACAAGCGATATTCCAATTGAATGTGAGTTTAAAATTTTTTTATAATTAGTCATGTGTATAGTAATTTAACTCCTTTTAACTGCTGTAAGATCTTATCAAGTGACTATATAGTTGATTAATATTTTTGTTGTGTATGTTTATATATGATTATGTATATGTATTTGCTTTATTATATTGTATAACCACGTATATTTAATTGGTCTTTTGTAATTTTCTCCCCTCCTTTTCTGGATACAAGTATAAGGTCTGGTAACTATTCTAGCTACTAGTATCAGATTACTAATTAATAATTAAGTAGTGTTTGGTTTAAATAATCACAATCATATTTCCTTTTTCCTCTCTCAAAATTTCACTATCATCATAATACTGCTCTTATATTTGCTAAATTAATTTATTAATCTAAAATATAAGTGACAATTATATCATANNNTCAATTTAAACTTTTAAAAATAATTTTATGAGATGCTATTAAAACTTTTATAACCTTAAAATAAAATACAAAAAACTTATATGAACTCAAAGAAAATTCTTCCGCACCTAATTTCATTATAATTCTTAATAGAAGATAATTTTAATATACTGATAATGTAAAATATTTTACACAACAATCTAATTACGTCTATTTTAACCTCTAAATGAATACAAGAAAAATTATATCATTTGAGTTATATAGCTGGAATACATCAAAATTAAATTCTTCCTACCAAATATAATCTAGGATAGTTGGAGCGGATATAAGTCTATCTACATCACTTTTATATATAAATAAAAAGAAAAATCAGAGATAGAGAAAGAAGAAAAGTGCACTGCATGTTTTAAAATTTAGACCTCGTTGAAAACGAGCTGAATACATTGAATGTCTTTGACGTTGCATTTCCAATTTATGAAATTGGAAGCATGTGCTAACATGTGTTGCATACACGATGCCATGTAATATATGAAGGTACTTCCATTTACCAACATAAACTTAAACATCGATCATTGTCTTATGTCATTTACATGCATGACGTACACTATACGTGAGATGTTATATCTTTTCCGTCCTTTGTATTCTCAAGTCGTACTTCATCATTAGGCCACAAACAATTTATTCTTGATGGCATTGATTTAGATTTTTTCAAATAACTAACTATCACTATACTTGTTCTATAATTATGCATCAATTATTAAATGGTACTTTTTCCTTTGTCATGGAAATATATAGATAATGAATGGCCCAAAAGAATTATATATACACACCAAACCGACGGATAGGAGATTAGGAGGCACATAGAAAGCCACTACATCTCATTGTCTAGTAATTTCAAAAAAATAGAATCTAATGTTTAAATAAAATAATATTATTATATTTTAATTTGAATTTAATTTTTATACATTATTAATATAA
>NC_029788.2:17101140-17137363 GCF_000816755.2 Arachis ipaensis
ACATGTATTCAACTATATACTGATACATCAATAAAAGATCGAGTAATGCTACATGTACGCTAAATTAGCCACTAAAATTAGCCACTAGTATAAAATATATATTAGAATACAAATATACATTAAAAATAAATTAAACCATACATATATTTATATACAAATACATTAGTAGTTGATTTTAGTGACTAATTTTAGTGTACAAATAGCATTTTTGTAAAAGATTATTATTTTTCAAATTTATTAAATGAATAATTATCTAACATAACAAATATAATCAGATGAATGTATTAAAAAATTATATTTTATTTAAAACTTTTTAAATATAATATATAAAAGAACTATAATTAGAGAAAATGAATTTAATTAAGAAAAAATAAATTTTTGGAAAATAGTAGTGAAAGTGTGAGAATAACTAACGGTCATATTATATAAAGTGGTGATCGGAAAGAGTTGACTTAGCTTTAGGTATTTGGAGTTATAACTAAATAAAAATAGCAATTATAATACTCTTTTTTCAATAATATAATGTGTTAAACTCTAAATTTCAAAAGAAAAAGGAAAAAAAAAATATCTTCCGAAAACTCAACTCTTCTTAATACTATATGATATGATAGTTAAGCAAAGGCTATAGTAGCCATCCTTGGGGATAATCGAAATCAGGTTTTACTTTTTTGTTCCTTAATAATTACCACTAACAAGTTAGTGGAACAAAGAAAGAATGTGTGTAAATTCCTGTGATTTTAATTTCTTGATACTACCAAGCTTTAATTCGAAAATATATTTAATTGATTTCGTTCTCCTTTTATTAATTCACCATAAAATTAAAGTACAACCGATATTTTGTAAGACATATAACCTAACTGGTTAACTGCCACTTAATTATTTTAGGCCCCACACCCAGAAATAAAATAAGATAAGAAAGAGGCCTTTTCAAGCGATGAACAATCTAATTGATTAGTTGTTACTCAACTAATTGGAGCATAATTATGTGAACAAAATAATGGCATAATGGTCATGAACGAACCCATAAAGTTTTATGGGATAGGTCGCGGTACAATTAGAGTCGCGGTGAGTTTTGGATTGCTTTTGAATAAAAAATTTATTTGATTCGAATATTAATTTTATTTGCGGTGCAGTTTAAATTGAATTTCTTTTTTAAATTCGATCCGATTTGATCCGATCCAATTTTCAAGCAATTTGGATTGGATTATATATATATATATATAGGAGTATTTTAGTTATTTTTTATAATAAGGATATTGTAGTCAAACAAGTTTCAATATCAAATTTTAAATACGGGCCTACTACACATACAAGCAAAAATGCCCTACAAGTCATACAAGCTCCCAGCCCACACTTCATTCACACGCGCACTGAATTACTTTGAATGGAGCGTAACATTCACGCGCTCCACTCAACAGTCGCGCTTCGCGAAAACCGCTCCTTAATGGCGCACTCTTCCACTTCTCCAAGCCATTCGAAGAAAACACAACCCTTCCATTTTCGAGCAACATTACAAACGGCAAAGATAGCAATCGTCGCGAAGATTCGAACTCTCCATCAACACAACATAGAACTCTCCATCAAGAATTTCGAGAAAAAACGAAGTTATAATACTCAATGTACGTTACGTTACTATTTTACTCATCCTGTATATCACATTTCGAAATCAAAGAACTAAGTTTTACTGTTCTTCTACGTTCTTCTAGGTTTTACTGTTCTTCTTGCTCTACGTCTCATTTTACAATTTATAATGTTCTACTTGTTCTAGGTTTTACTGTTATTCTTGGTTCTAGGTTATACTGTTCTTCTTAGTTCTTCTAGGTGTTACTGTTCTTGTTGTTCTAATTCTTCTGGTAACTGATTTTTGGGGGTATATTCCATAATTTGGTGGGTGTATATGGAGTAATTTGTTGGGTGTATATGGCATAATTTGTTGGGTGTATATTTCTAAACTGATATACTGTAATATATTCAACAGTTGCAACTGTTCTTATATTTGCTTGTCCATGGGTGTATATTGCTTGACCTTGTAATGTTGCTTGACCTTGTATATTAATGCATGTTTGAGTGATATCTGACTGATATATATGGGTGTATCTAACTCATATCTATGTGTGTATCTTACTGATATCTGTGGACGTATTTTTCATTTCAGAAAAAATGGCAGCGAGAAACCAAGCTAAAAAAAATGTAAGAACAAATATATGTCTTAGATGAAATCAGTTTTATATAATAGAAATATATCTGACTATAATTTTGCTTTGTTTACAGCAAACCAAAGACCTTAAGTGTGCAACACATTTGTTAAGTGAGAAATTCAGAAACATGAGTGAGGAGAAGAAAACGATTGTTAGGGATTTGGGATTCGGTGGCCTGATGCACATCCCGCCACTAAGGGTTCATCACCAAATATTAAGGGAGTTGGCTAACTCCTTCAAATTAGGAGAAAACAGACTGGAAACCGGCTACGGTTCTTTTAAAGTAAGACCAAAAATAATAGGTGCTGCGCTTGGCATCAACGCATCAGGTAACTCGCTAAAAATTATAGGTGTATATGACCATATTCAGGTGTATTTCAATTGATGCTTGGGTGTATTTGAACTAATTTTCATACTATATTGTTTTCCTTTTTGTAGGATATCTATTTCCTCAAAAAGTCAATTATAAGGATCTTTTTGAAGATGATAAAGAAATTTTTAGAAGATTCCAGGGTAAGATTCTCAAAAATCTTACAGATGAGATGATGGATATTGGCGTTGGTAATGAACAGGATCGCCTCATGTTCAAGAGGATTTTCATCCTCTATATACAGATGGCGTTCCTGTTACCAACGAAAATAAACAAAATCTCACCTGTGCACATGGCCCCAATTTTGGAAATGGACACAATAATAGAACGGAACTGGGGAGGACATGTTTTGAGTTTTATCATCAAGGGCATAGCCGATTACAAGCTGAAAAAGAAAAAGGCAATTGATGGCTGCCTATTTGCCCTGATGATAATTTATTTTCATCTTTCAAAAAATAAAGACAAGAAGAGGGCAGAAAGACCTCTAGAACCTTGGATTGCCAACTGGAGTAAGGAGCAGTTGGTCGAAAGAATGAGGGCAAAAATAGAGGAAAATATGGTAAGTGAACATAATATGTTGGGTGTATTTTATTTACCTGAATGCTGCTAACTAAAATTTCTAATGTAGGTGATTGTAAAGATGGCGAAAACAAGACAAAAAAATGAAAAAAAAAAATAGAGAAAAAAAAAGAAAAAAAAAACAAGAAATCAAAAAAACAAAAAAAGGAAGTCAAGTTCAATATCATCATCGGAGACAGAAACAACTGATAGTGACAATTCTACCTCTGAGTCTGAGACTCAAGAAGACTCAGAGAATTCACCAAGAAAACAACCCAGCAAAAAAGCCAAAAAGTAGGTAACATACTTGGGTGTATTTTCTTTATCAAGTTGGGTGTATTTTGTTAATCAAGTTGGGTGTATTTTGTTTATACGGTTGGGTGTATTTTGTTTATTAAGTTGGGTGTATTTTGTGCATTCATTTGGGTGTATTTTATCCCTTTTAGTGTGTTTTTAAATAATGATTGTTTGCCTTACAGAATGGAGTCCAAAAAAAGAAAGAAGAATCAGGAGGATTCTGATTCAGAATCCGAATCAACTTATGAGTAATGTTCTGAAATTATTACTCTTTTCCTTTGGGTTTATTATCAAGATTTCATGTATTAACAGAGTGTCTCTTATTAACTTATAGAAGCGAATAATCATCACCAGTGAAGAAGCAAAAAACAAAGAAAAAGACACAGAGAACACCAAAAAAGTAAGCACTTCTTTGGATAGTATTTTGTGATAAAATAATTTTTTTTATTTCTAATTCATACTTGTTTTTTCTACCCAGGACACAATCCAAAAAGAAAAAGGTCATTGTTGAGGATTCATCTCCTGAGCAAGCTCAATCCTATCATGGGTACAATACTTTGTAAGCTATATTACCGTCTATCATCAAGATTATATTTGTTAACATGTTCTTTTATGAATGTACTGTCAGATCTGAAATAGGAAGTGAAGATCTAGATTAATTGTTAAGGGAAAACAATGAAAATTCTGCTGCACAGGGGTATGTCTTGTTGGGGTGTATATTTCAGATTTTAGGGTGTTTTCTTTGCTAATAATTGTTTCTTGTTTCGCAGGGAGAAGGAAGCTGACCTGCGATCGACGGAAGGTCACTATGTCTCATCTGAAATGTAAGAAGCTTTATTTGATAAATCTTGTTATCATGATTTAATAGTATGGTATTTTGTCTGAATAACATGAACTCTATTATGTTTAGAATACCGGACGTAAACTTGGGAAGTGATGATCCTTCCTCTCAAGGACACAGAACAAAGTAGCGTAAACAAAACGGCAGAGAGCATGTAATTTCTCTTTCAAATAACAGTTACTTTTGTCCTTTTATTACCTTCTACTTCTAATTTTGTATATATTTTTTTAGAAAAAAAAGCCCTTTATTGTTTTATTCGAAAAAAAAAAGGCAGGAAAAAAAAAGCAAAAAATGCAAGTATGTAAGTTCTCAAAAAACAAAGCTTGTCTTTCTTTTGAATTGTTCGGGTGTATTTTTGACTTTCTTAGGGTGTATTTTAGGTTGAGTCTGGTTGAAGAGTCAGCCAGTGAGCCGGCTGATTCGAATATGATGGTTGTGAGGGAAGAGACACCATCCGAAGGGCTTGCAATGTGAGTTTTTCAAGAATATTTCAACCTTATAACCTTTTTATTTTCAAAGGCATTGTTAACCTTTTATTTTTCTTCTTGTTTAAAGTTCTGAATCAAGTTTGTCTACTACTGTCCCAAACAACCACTGTGCCGAAAATTGAAGAAACACCTGAGACAGAAAATGAACCAATCCCTCTGCTACAAATTGAAGGAACTACAAAAACGTAAGAAATAATCTTGGGTGTATATTTGGTTACAGTTTGGGTGTATATTGGGTTACAGTTTGGGTGTATATTGCCCCTGACTAGTTTTTTTACATCATGATTAATTTTATGTGCCGTGCAGCCCTCCTGAACCCCCCCCCCCCAACAACTTGAAGAAAGCACACCCACGCTTTCCCCAACTCCATCTAAAATGTAAGTTCATCAAAGTAAAATCAATGTTTTGGTTATCATCCGTATATTCTGCTTCTTATAATATGTTATACATGACCACGCAGAAATCCAGCCCCAGAAGACGCTGCTGCGCTGATGATGATGGCACGGACAGTATCGTATGTTCCTAAAACAGATCCGATGCCATCATTCAGCCTTGGCTTCACTGATTCAAGCCAAGAAGAAACAACAACGCAGGAGGGAGCGTCAACGCAAGATGAACACAGGGCAAAAACTCCAGAAACCCCAAAACTGCTAGAACAATTAGAGGATCTGGTACATAAAATTGCAAGTGGTGGGGTGACAAAAAAAGAAAAAAGTCCGCAGATTCCAAAGGAGAGTGGGGCAGAGAGTTTCGAGAAGTTTGAAACTCCTGTCAGGACAAATGAAAATAGTTCTGACATGAAAGAGAAATGCTACCTCTGGGCTATACGAGTGAAGACCTACGCAGATGGGCTAACTGATGAGTTTGACAACGTCTGCAGACTCCAAGCCCAAGATATATACACTCTATTAAAACTCCACCTTGCATCACTCGCGCCTAAAACGCATATAGAAGCTGAGGTAATATTACAACAACATTAATGTTTTTATCACCAAAATTAACTACAATCCTGATTGATGTAAAATTGATTTCGACATCTTTTTCTAGATTGTCTCTGCCATGTGCTTCATCCTAAACCAACAAAATATTCAAAGGTTTCAAGAAGAAGTATACTGTCTCCCCCCTGATATTGTGGTAAGGGTTGCTTCAACAAATTTTGGGTGTATTTTCTGCATTCCTTAGGGTGTATTTTTTGTCTTATATTGGGTGTATTCTGTTTATTCATTTGGGTGTATTTTCTGTGTTCAATTGGGTATTAGTTGTTTATTTATTTGGGTGCATTTTCTGGATTCGTTTGAGTGTATTTTCTGTATTCATTTGGTTGTTCACAATTTTTGCAGAACATGGCCCTTGCAAATCATCCACAGGGGGTATTCTTACAGCTTAAAAACAATAAGCCTTTCAGGGTGGAAGACTACCCAATGTTTATACCCTTCTTGGACCTTCAAAAATTAAAATCACATCGTTATGTAAGTTTTCATTTCTAAAACTACTTATTACCATTTTTTACTTATGTACCAAATAAACTAAAACAGTGTTCAATCTGAACATATTTCAGATATTTGCACATGTTTGCTATTCACAACATTGGTGGTTATGGTTCGCTGATACAACACTACAAGAATATGGCCGATTAGCTACTACAAAAAGAGTCGTAAAATCATCGCTAATCTGACGCAAAATATAATTTGTGACAGATTAGATACCGACTAGAAACTAATGGTTTCCTCGCTAATTACAAGTCGCAGATCAGTAACGCAAACACAACAGTCGCTAATTTATCGGAAAGTTTTTAGCTACCGAATAAATAGTCGCAAATCAATCACTAAAGTAAAAGCTAATTCCGCAGAAGAAATTGACTAAACGGTAGTCGCTAATTAGCGATAAACTCTACTGCAGCAGATTCATCGCTAAATACAAGCTAACTGCGTAGACAAAATGGGATGGTTGGTTGACGCTAATTAGCGAGGAATTTTTTCGAACCTAACTCGTCGCAAGTTGTCCGCTAATATGGTCGCAAATCTATCACATTGTGTAGCAAACCTATAGCTAATCTTTGAAAATCCTTAATCAAATTTGTAGGAATTTTGTCGCTAAACCAAAGCTATTTGAAATGATAAAGTAGTGTTATGAAATAGTCGCTAATTTGCTAAGAAATAATATGTAGTCAATTAGTTGCAATATTATCGCAAAATGTCATCGCAAATTCCTTTTAAAATAGTAACAAATCGATAGGTATCTCACAATTGTTTCAGTCGCAATAGCGTCTTTAATTTGTCACCATCATCAACAGCGAGTATGTCGCTAATTTTACTAGAATATCAGTTAGAATTCCAATTTTTTCGTTATACTAAAATAAATATCATATTATTTTTTTATTTTATTGATTGAAATGAAAGATTATAATGCATAAAAATAAAATTAGTTCATAAAAATTAATCATGTTTAAAAAAAAATCAAACCCAACATATTTATTAAAATAAAAGTCTAATGCAACATCTCCAACATAGATACTTCACAAATAAAATACCAAAACAAGCTAAATCTAACAATATCAGTAACTATAAAATCAATCCAAATAATTATTTATCAACTAAGTAAACTACCAATAAAAGTAAGTCAACTTCTATAAAAACTGAAAATGAAACAAATTGCCTAATCAATTATCTATCAAACAAATAAACTACGATAATAAGCTAAGCCTAACAAAATGCATTAACATAAGCCACCTAATCAAATATTATTCCCAGCAAAATCACTCTAATGGTTCTTCTCTTGGGGGAATTCTGGAATCTTAGAAAGGAGAGACAATAAATTACTCTGTATAGCTTCATTTACAACACTAGGCAACACTGCATTTATAGCACTAGGCAATGCTTCTTTAATAGCCTCAGTGATGTCTGTGTGTGAAACTGACTTGACTGTAGAAACACCTGTATCTTCAGGTAATGGCACATCTCTATGATCATGAATACCAATATCCAGAATGCGGCCTAACCCATGAACTCGTCCTTTCTTGTTGGTTCCTGCAACTTCTGTCCACACGTCAGGATCAACTTCAGGTTGATCTATTAAATCTTCTCCATATTTTTGTGATATTACCTCTCCATATGAGTCCTACAGTAGAAAAATAAGGACATATTATTAAGAAAATTAAAACTAAATTATACTACAAAATTAAAGACACTTACAATAATTTTCTTGGATACTTCAGAAACATATTCTCCACTTTTTTTCTTATGAACATCATCATATACTTCAACGCGGATGGATTCGGATCCTCTTCTAAACCTTCCACTACGTTTAAGTTATCACCTACAGCATCAATAACCATGTCTACATATGGATTTGTATTCTCCTCTTCATGTTCTTGGGTAACATTTGTTGCGTCCTGTTCAACCCATCTTTCCTTACCATGAGCAGTCCAGTTTATATAACCCTCCATAAACCCACGATCACATAAATGCTTTTCGACCCAGAATATTTTATCCTTAAGCCTGTTCTTACATTTTGTGCACTTTCTTCTCTTGTGTTCGCCAAAACTGATAGACCCTGCAGTGTGTAGTTTATGAGCAGGCATAGCAGCCCTATTTTTTTGACCGGCCACAGACTTGTTTTGCCACTTTGAATCTAACCAATGATAAACTAATCCATTCCAAACATCAACTTTCATTGCTTTAGGTCCATGACCCTTAATATCAGCAATACTAGTAGAGTTTGCCTCCTTAAAAGCTCTATTCCTTGCTCTTTTCAAAATATCAGGATAGCGGTCATGCATTGTCTTATTCCAAACAGTTCTTGCCATAGCCTTATCATAATTTGATGCAAATTCATGTTTTTCCTAAATTTAAAGAGGGAAAGAATTATCAAATACTCAATCCAATTATTTGTAAAAAATCATAGTGAAACATTATAATTACTAACCAGAAAACCTTTAAACAATTCGTCCTTCATGTTTGGACAATAATCCTGCCATCTTGGCGCTGGAGAAGGCATCCTACTTAATAAATCTTTCGTGATGTCACGAGTTACCATATGATCTGTAAATCTCTTCCTACATTAAAAAATACACAATTATCAAAAATAGTTTAACACACAATAACATAGATCATCAAAGCAATAACAAATTCTAGACTTAGCTATATTACTCATAACTTTAAAGTAATTCATAAAAATAAAATAGATCAAAAGAATATAAAGCTTCCAAGAGTGCAAGACTAAAGCAGCAACCATTATTATCTTCATGCAAGCAATCCCAACAAACAATTTTTCAAATAAAAATCAAGTTTATCAAATATAGAGGGAAAAAGAAGTGATCTCATTCATCCCAAACATGTCTTAAAAAGTAACGATAATAAAGGAGTAATAAGCAAAAATAACAACTTCAGCATCACTATAATTTAATTTGTGATTGAACGGAAAAAACAAGTAGGAGTATATTGAACCAGTTTTAATAATTTTAACATTTAGATAAGATGGATGTTCAAAGCTTGGCATCAAGACTTGTGTGATCATATTTATCTATCTATCTATCTATCTATCTATTAATAGAATAATACAATTAATAAGAAAAGTTGAGTAATAATTTTAACATTTAGAAAAGTTGAATAATCTCAATGGAGAAGCCAGTCAAGTGTCACTAATACATACAATTAATAGAATAATACACTATTATAATTTAATTTTTATATGTTATTATACTTCTTTTAAAAAATACAGCACATGCATTTCTAACAAAATTAATGAATGAATAGTAAAATGAAAGCCATGAATTCTATCTTTGTGATAATTTGAACATGATAAAGTGTGAAATAAATATATATACAATTCACAACATAATCAGGGATAAAATCTAGTAATAAACTAATAAATTAGAGGTACTGCACTTAATGATACCCTTCTTTTTTATTTTAAGTAGAAAGTATGCTATAGGTCAAAATAATTTTATAACTACTTATGGTTTATGCGACATTTTAGCGAGAAACTAATTGCTCGCTAAAAATAAAAATTTTGGTGACAAATTAGCTACCAAATTGTCCATCGCAAAATGTATTTCAAGTCTTTGTGACGGATTAGCTAGGAATATTGTTTCTCACTAATTACTCTTTTCACACAAAGTTTATTTAGCGACGAACTAATGTGTGAGTTGTTTCTCGCTAATTATATATCAAACACTTGCGACGGAATAGTGATAATAATATCCCTCGCTACTTTACTTTTATTTGATTGAATCCCTAAGTGACTGATTTGCTAGAACATTGTCACTCACTAATTAATTTGTGACAAATTAGCGAGAAAATTTTCCTCGCTCATTTTTTAGCTATAAAAGTCAATTTGCGAGAAACAGACTTACTCGTAAATCTCTCGCTAATCAGTGGCTTTTCTCAAGTTTGGATATTTTGTGACCGCTCATTGTTTTTGTCGGTAATGCGTCACTAATTCCTCGCAAGTTAGTGACGGATTAGTGACAAAAAATATTTCTCGCAAAAAATCGTCGCTAATTTGTCAAATTCTTGTAGTGCAAGAAAGAGGAAATTTTATATAGTCGACCCATATCACACAAAATCTCCTTCCGATGAGAGAACTGCGCTGAATACATTTGTTGTAAGTTGGTTCTGTGTTCTGTATATATATATATATATATATATATAGTTGGGTGTATTTCTGTTAAATATAAGGTGTAACTATGTGCTTCTTTGGGTGTATCCCTTTATTGAAATTATTCACGTATTACTGATTTGTTTTGTGTTTTAAGAGATATGTAATTTCACGAATTAAAGTATATGCTGGGGGCACCTCTGAAATCAAGGGACAAGGACAGGAAAATTGTAGCACCATACCTTCACATCTCGGGCCAAAAGACAAGGTATAAATCTTTCACTCTGAAAATTAAACTTTCCTATATGTAATTTGTAATTTATTTTTCTGTTTTCAGCTATGACTGTGCTATCTACGTAATGAAGTGGCTTGAGATATTTGAGCCTGCAAACATTAAAAGGCGGAAGTATGAGTGGGACAATTGGACCCAGGTAAATATGTTTAAAACTAAATAACTATGTATTACATTACTCAATTAACATGGTTGATTAAACAGAATATTCTTTTTTACTGTAGGACGAGGTGGACCACTTTAGAGTAGAATATGCTTCCCGGATTCTATTCCATGACATGAATCTAGAAAAAGCTGAAGCCATTAGGGGAAGTAATGCAATAAGACTGTCCAAGCCATCCTCGTTGTTATTGAGTCCATATTGTCAGATAGTTTCTGAGGATGTTGACACTGCTTAATGTACTTGTTATATAGTCCTGTAACAAATTGAACACATGCTGTAAAAATTTTTCAATTATAATCCAGTTTATGGTGAAATTTCTTTCAATAATTAAACTCTGTCTGCTGTATTCAAAATGTATGAATTACAGGTACTATAATATGAAGGAAAACATCAAACCAAATATACACCCATAACCTGCCATTTTTTACACCCAAAGAAAGTTGAATATACACCCAAAAATCTATCCCCCTGATGCTTTATCCCTAAAACCCTGAACCCTAAACACTTAAAACCATCCATATGCAAACTGTATTTTATAACATAAAACCCTTAAAACGTTGTAAAAAAAAAAACAAACAGTATTTTATAACATAAAAATAAGGTTCTGAAGTATATATATGTATATATATGTAAAATGTGAAATACAAGAAAATTCATAACAGTGCTTTTACACCTATATTCTGTAACTATACACCCAAAGAGTTATCCGCTGCTGCTGGTACCCTGAACTGATAATTCATAACACGTGCTTGATATTGGCTGGAATTTGAATGCACCACTGATGCAGCATCAAAGAGGTTTAACTGAATATAACAAACTCACATATTAGCTAAACTATTAACGAGAAAATTAAACTCAATCACCACGTATTTAAAGAACATCACTTTTACCTCGTTTAAAGCTTTCGTTTTCTTCTTCTTTGTGGCATTTGCAATCTATTTGTCCAACTTTGAACCTAGCCTATTTTTTGGACGTCCTCTTGTTCGAATCCTTGGAGGGCTTTGAAGCTCGTTAACAGATTCCACGTTGGCGTCTTCGTGAGATAAAGAAGATGTGCCCTTCCTTTTGGTTTTCAATGATTCCATCTCAACCATGATGTTATCGTACGCACGGTGCAGAATTGCAGTTAGCTCCTCCGATTCGGATGCAAATTTGCAAATATTTTACAAACAAAAAATCAATTGGTCAAACCTCTTGCTTCTTGGCTCCAACAGTGGCTCGTCGTGGCTGCTCTTGATGTGTGTGTGTCGCCTCTTTACCTTCTTGCTCCATCGTTCCAGTATATATCTAGGTGACACTTGGCTTACTCGTTCAAAGCTTAACACGCTTAGTGCGTGACGGCACAATATCCCTCTCGACTCGAATAATAAGCATTGGTATTTTACCTCGGCTGCTACTGAGTCGTAAGTAACCACAAACTTGTTGAATATTGAGCTGAAAACTTGTTCTCCAACTTTATATACTGAATAGCCTAGAGCGGAATTCGTTAATCTAGTGATGCAATTCGCCTTTCCTCTAAATTGTGCTTGGACTTCCCTAAACTTTTGATGAGTGTACACATCTTGAAACTGAGCTTCAATGGAGGACTTGGTTGCACACGGTATGACTGTATGAAAATCTGCAGCGTCTGATTCTCTCTCTGCTTGCTCCCTGCTTCCGAGGCAATTATCGTATTGTTTGACGAATTGAATAAGCGAGCTGTTCCGGGTAATAAACTTGTTAAAAAATGAATGCATGCTCTCGCTCCTTTGTGTGCTTCTCATCCCTGCCCAGAAGTGGTGATCCAGATAGATATTGGAACCCATATATGACGGTCTTTATAGAGATCTGAAGAATACACATAAACACAGACTATAAATACACCTGAAAAAAATTCAATTTACACATCTGCTGCAGATTTTAAACAAACATTACCTGAAAGCCACTTGTTGTCCACAAGACCAAAATTCAGCAGAAAATCATTCCAATTACTATCAAATGAGTCTTTACTATGAGAGTTCCAAACAACTTGGCTCATTTCTTGTTCAATTTCTGCATGTCCCTTGTACCCGTTTAATTTGCTTGGAATCTTCTTCATGATGTGCCAAATACACCAACGGTGAATTGTTGTTGGCATACAAGCCTCTAAAGCCCTTTTCATTGATGCGCATTGATCGGTGAGAAACCCTTTCGGAGCATTTCCTCCCATGCAATGAAGCCAACATTGAAATAACCATTTGAATGATTCAATTTCTTCATTTTTCATCAAAGAGCATCTGAGAAGTGTTGACTGACCGTGGTGATTCACCCCGACAAAAGAACCACAAATCAAATTATACCCGAAACAAATTACCATAGTGCAGAATGGAAAATCATTAGGTACACCCAACAAATGCTTTGTATACACCCAAAACACCCAATATACACCTCTGCCATGGATTCATAAAAATACATTAATTTAGCATAATAAACAGGGACAGTTTGTTACCTGTTTGTATTGTAGGTGGTGTCAAATGAAATAACATCTCCGAAATACTCAAAGGTAGCTCTGCTTCTTGCATCGGCCCAAAAAGCCAGCTTAATTGATTGATCTACTCGAGTTCAAGCTCAAAAAAGAAATTTTGATTCTTCTCTTTCATTCTTAACAAATATTTCCCGAATTCCTTTGCATCTTCTTGTTTGGAAACATTCCGCACTTCTCTCGTAATGTAATTCCTCACATCCTTTTCAATAAAATTTAACTCGCGGTGACCCCGGCAGCCGCAATAAATGATTGGTAAGTTTTGCTTGGTCTGATACCAGCCTCCTCGTTATTCTCTATTGTACGATGAATGGACATGCTTAGTTCCCTGTGCTGTTTGAGCATCTCTGGTTTACTTGGACAGCAAGGGTGTGAATGATCCAGCACAACCTTTGAAATGATCCAAGCACCAACATCCTTCAATGTGTGTATATAAATTCTTGCAGGACAGTTTAAACCGGCTGTCGGATTCGTCTTCTCGGTCGGAGATATTTTAGATTTCCATTTTCCCTCTCTGCTACATGTAATCAATTGATTCTTAATCTCGTTTCTCTTCCTATTTGTGCTCCGAACTCTTGTAGAAAAACCTGCAGCCTTGGCGTAGTTCCTGTAAAATTTTCCAGCATCTTTAAGGGTGATAAAGTTCATTCCAACCTTCGGAACAAACTGGTCATCATCAACAGAGAGAGGCTGCAGAATACACCATGTCAAAAACTAAAAATACACCCAATCATTGCTGATATAATACACCCGAACGGCAACAACTCAACTAAAATGACAATAAAAGCCATAAACTGTAAATACACAAGCTGCAGAATACACCATGTCAAAAAATAAAAATACACCCAATCATGCCTGATATAATACACCGAACGACAACAACTCAGCTAAAATAACAAAAAAATCATAAACTGTAAATACACAGGCTGCAGAATACACCATGTCAAAAACTAAAAATATACCCAATCATGTCTGATATAATACACCCGAACGACAACAACTCAGCTAAAATAACAGAAAAAGTCATAAACTGTAAATACACCCACACTTCCCGCAAAAATACACCCAAAAAGTTCTGATCTACACCCGAGCGTCTGCTATAAATTCCAGATAATTAATCAAAACTAATACATTAGATTCAATCCACAGATTTATGTTCACGCGTTAGTTTCACAGTCAATGTTCACGAATTATTCAGCTACACAATGCTATACAAATTACTGCAACAAAATTCAGAGTAATCGTATGTAAATCAAACCTCAGGAACTTCGTTAGATTCAAATTCATAATCCACTTTGCCCTGATTCAACTGACAATCTGAGGTTGAATCATCCATTATCTTCAAAACGAGTTCAAACTTTGATTTCAGAAAACAAAAAATCGAATAGAAAACGAAGCTGGAGTTACAGAGAGAAGAGCTAACGTAAATGATGAAGAACAAATCAGTGAGAAAGGAGGGGAAAAGAACGATCGAAAAAAGCAGGGGAAGATGCGCGAGAAGAAGAATGAGAAAATCTAAAAATAAGGAGAACGAAGAAGGAAACAAATCTTTTAAATTTGGTAGTTATATATACGCGGGATCTTTATATAGCGCGTGTATGGGACGTAACCCTTGCAGCGCGTTTTGGGGTTTTATTGGTTAATTAATTTGTAAAGCATACAAGCCCTAATGGCTTGTATGCAGAGCTTTTCTGAAAAAAAAAATAGACTTAACAAAGAAATCTGTAGGTAAAATAAACTATTAAACTCGATGTCTGTTACTTATTTGCTATAATTAAATTAAAAAAATAATTTAATTTAAATCGGTTTGAATTTGAATGCCCTAACAATAATATTGTTCAGAAGAATAGACTAAACAATATAAAAATGTAGAAAGATTCCTTTGAAGTGTAAATATAATACAGTGCTCAATAGTGATTATATACTACTATTGCATATAAAATGCACTCAATACTTGAATCGGGATTGTATGTCCTTAACCAAGTGACTCAAATTTAAATTTTGAGAATGAACAAATTTATAAATCGAAGTAAATTGATTAAATTCTTGTAATAGGAATTTAGAGTCGATGGGATTTTCCATAAGAGTAATATGAAACTTAATTATATAATTATAGTTACAATCTAACATCTAGATTGGGCTTAAAGATAGTCAAATGCCTAAGTTCCTTGTAGGTACATCTCATCGCCGTAGAAACACTAATCTATGAGCAAGGAAAATTGGCTTTTTTATATATTTAAATATAGAAAAAATTTTAATTTTCGAAATACGCACCAAATGAAAACGTTTCTGAAATACGCATGGCCATCTTACAGACGTCGTCCGTGAAATGGAGAAGCACGTCAACTCACTCCTGGCGGCCGCGAATTGGAGCTGACACGGGCAGCTTCTATGTCTGGTGCGGCGCAAACGAAATGGAGGGGAAGCCAATTAGTGGCTGACATCCATGAATTGGGAAACTCTGGGGAGGCGGGTACGAATTGGATCCATTTCACTGTCAGTACACGCGAGATGAGGTACCTCATGTGTACTGCCCACAAATTGGGACCTCAATGTGGCTATATAAACGTTGCTTCATCCACGGAAGAAGGCATTATCTCCATTCTTCTCCAACTCTCCGAGATTGGTCTGAACCTCACAACCTTCTTTCTCTCTAAAAATTTTTCCATTGTTAAGATTGGATTGCTTTGTGTGGCTTCAGGGTTTTAATGCTTTGGAGAAAGATAGTAAAAGACAAAAGGCTACTTTAAGGCTTCAGGATTTTAATGCTTTGGAGAAAGATCAGCCAAAGACTTATAATTAGGTGAGAATAACATCCTAAGTAAAAGTAAACAAATGCAATGTTCAATTTAGAAATAGTTACTTCTCAACAACATAATACTTTAGCCAATGTAACATCATAGCAAGTTAGAGGGATGGATTTTTTAAACTTTCTACAGCTATCATTAAGTGCTACAGGTATGTTGCCTGAACAATAATACACTAGAAGCATGCATCTCATGGAAGGGGCAATAATGCAGCCACCAAAAGGTGCTGAAACCTCCAGGCACCTTGACTTAGCATCTCGGGGACAGAAAAATATTGAGATAAACCTTCTCAACATGCATTTGCCGTACAGTTGGCATTGCAGAGCTCCTATCACGTAGCATAAAATTTCTAGCAGAAATATAATGAGTAGAGGCTGCTGAGGAAGTGTCCGGGAGAAAATGAGTAAACTCATCAAGAAGATCTGGATGCTCTTGGAAAAGTGCAGCAACCTGAAGAAGTCCATAATATGATTGAAATGAACGTTGAAAGAAATATTAAGACTAATATAAATGACATAGGAAGACAAATATAAAAATTTTTCCTAGCTATAACATAATAACACGATCATCACCTTGAAACCGGGTCTGAATGAAAATGATGAATTAGATTCAACTAGAACTTCCCATTCTATATTGAAACTGAGTCTGTATTAGAAAACCAATTAGGCCCAAGAACATTTTACCTTAATTTTGTTCACAAAATTAATCGCTTCTTCAAATTCAACAGGCTTCTTTGGGGCAGGTTGTTCATCATCCAGTGGAAGTGTGATTTCATAACCCCTTGGCAAGAAGGTGTTGAATCCCAAAAGCAAGTCTCCATTTTGTGTCTGCCGCAAGCTAATTGCCCTATTTCGCTGGCGCAGATCTTGATATGGTCCAAGTCGTGTGCGCCGGGGGTGGAGTGGGTCATTTTGTTCCTGCCATGCACAAAATGGGAAAGCTGCCCATGTCAGCTCCAATTCGCGGCCGCCGAGAGTGAGTTGACGTGCTTCTCCATTTCGCGGACGACGCCCATGAGGTGGCCCTGCGTATTTCAGAAATGTTTTCATTTGGTGCGTATTCCGGGAATTAAAGTTTTTTCCATATTTAAACATATTTGCTACAATTTTATATTCTGATCCTCTAAATTTAAATTCCACAACTATAAGAGAGGTAGTAACCCTAATTTTGCATCTAAGTTTTTGATCCTATAAAATATCCATTTTTTGTTTTAGTTATAAAATATCTATTTAATTTTTTTGTTTTAATCCATGCATTATTTTGTTTCGTTAAATACTAGCGTAGCACGTAATACATGTCTTGTCATATCGACATTTCAATTTGTCATGTCAATATTCAATGGAAGAAATTACGGTAGGTACTAAATAAAAAAAAATTAATTTTATTTGGATGAAACTTAAAAAAAAAAAGATAAAATGTTTTTTTTAAATTATATATTTTTTAAATATCTCTAACGTTTAATTGTATTTAATTTTATTCTTAACGTTTTTAAACTATTAAAAATTCTTAAATCTCTCTCGCTCTCTCTCAACAGTTAAACCGGATAAAAAGTCATGATTTTTTAAAGTTCTGTATCGTCACAGAAGAGTTATAGGCGCTGAAAAATACTAATGTGTCACTATAGGGAACCTCCTGTTCTGAAGAAATAAAAAACTTCAAATGACCCAGGATTGTATAAATTATGATGTAAAATTTTCTATTCTTGTGGGATTAGGATTTTTGGATTCTTGTGGATGGAGAATTTTGATTTGGGTGTGGTTTAACTAAGTGTTGGATGATATTATTGTAGATTGAAAAAGACTACTTTTTCTTTATTTGGGCAGATTGTGAGGTAGCAGCAAAGAAAAATGGTGAGGTTGCAAGATTGAAGATGAAAATTTGTACCTTGAAAGCTAAATTAGCCTAAACCAACTGTAAATAGAAGATTCTTGCTGTGTTTAAGATTATAGGGTGAATTATGATATTTTTCTTGTTGTATTTGTTGTGTAAAAAGGGACCATAGTGAGGCTGCCATACTAGAAGAATGGGAGATTTTGGGAAGGGGTTGAGGCATGGAAAAATTGTTGTAACGAGTATTGTCTTTTGTCTGCAAATTTTAATTGAGTGGCATATGATGTTTTAAAAATGTTCCTAAGTCGAAAACTAGTTTTTTACTGTTATCCCTAAAGTTTGAAATTTGCTTCATTTATGTACCTGATGCGAAAACTTATGTACAATTTTGTCTCTAAAATGTGACATTTTTTTTCGAAAATGTTCCTGAACAATCTTAAGCGACATAATAAGTGTTTGATAGTCTATGCTAATGTATAAAATAACCAAATTGACAATGAAAACTTTCTTAGAAATTCAAACATAATAACATCAGATTTCATAATAATGTTATCATATAGCGATAGTAATACCACAAAATACATTTATAATCCATTATCCTAATGATGTGATATTGGATGGTCTATCCATAAATTACATCAGAGGCCAACATTCATGTCCATGAAGATAAGTAACAAAAGAAAGTGATATAAGAAAATAAATAGATATACCAAAAATAAATTCATTCCTAACTAATTCCTCGTGCTATCATTGCTACTTTATGACTCCACTTTGTTGGGTTGAACTTTGTCGTTGGGAGGAATTTGGGTTGCTTATGGTTGTACTTTTGTTCAGATTGTTGCTTGTCTTAGTAGCTTCTGAAGTTGTTCCTCTTATCTTTATTTTCTTTGTATTGGCAGCACTTTTTTTTTGTATTTGATTCATTTGTAACATTTTCCTTCTTTCCTGCTTATCTGGCCATGCTTGTGCTTTAACTTTGAGTTTGCACATTAGAAGTTTTCTATAACCACAATAGCAAAAATGAAGTTGCAAGTTAGATAAAAATAGGAAAGAAGAAAACAAATAAAGTAGGATAAGTAATGAAAAGGGATAAATACTGTTTTGGTCCCTAAGCTCTAGGGTCAAAATCGAATCCATCCCTAACCTTTTTTCAATTCAAATCGTCCTCAAAGTTTCATTTGATATTAAAATCATCTTTTTGACTTTTATGGACAAAATTGCCCTTGCATTTGTTCTAACTCCAATCTCTTTATCCACCAACCCCACTCTTACTACCATCACCACCCCCTTACTCCCACCAAATACCAATAATCAAATTCAAGAACACAACGTTCAAAAATAATAATTTATTATTTAAATTCAAACAATTATCAATTTAATCCATCACCAACAATAACACATTCAAATTCAACAACAACAACATCAAATTTAGCAACAAAAATAGCACACATCATTCATTTTTATTTTTTGAAAAAAAGAAAGAAAAAAAATTAGGACAAAGAGAAAAGAGAAATAGAGTGACAGGGAGAAGAAGAAGAAAGAAGAAAGAGGAGAAGGATAGCACGACGCCGGCTTACGGAAGAGTCGCCGCCGCCGCAGAGAGAAAAACAAGAGAATGAGAGGCAGAGAGAGACCACGCGAGGTAGAGAAAGACAAACAGAGATAGTCTGCTTCTTCTTTTCTTTTTCTAGTGGCCTTAGCGATGATGCCGATCGTGAAGTTGGTGTTGCCTTCGAGCTATACTACGACGATGGCGACAGAAGTAATCCACAGCCTCTGTTGCCGGCTATTGCAGAGATGAACGCATTTGGGTAGTTGGAGAATCTGCCTGCATCTAATGCAGCGATAAAGTCAATGATGACGGTGGAGACTGCAGAAGTAAAGAAGATCTGAAACCACCGCCGTTATTGCTCATACTCCCTCTTTCTACTGCGTCGACGGTGACGACGGCCTTCAACCCACTGGCCCTGTCTTTTCTATACCAAATTCTCATTCACTCTTTTTTCATCTGAATGTGTATGTATGATAGTTAGTCTGGTTAGGTTGATAGAAATGAAGATAGGATTAGGATCAGAGAGATGAGAGTATAGGGTTAGTGAGATAAGGGTAAAATTGTCAAAATGACAATTTTAAAAATAATTTTAATGTTGAGGACAATTTTGAATTAAAAATAAGGTTATGAATGAATTTTATTTTAACTCTAGACTTTAGAGACTAAAATAGTACTTATCCCTAGTTGGAACTTATGAATGGAAGTCTCCATGGATATCCCCTCTTGTTATGCCCAAATGCATCACATTCCGAGCACCTTTGTTCCTGTCCCGCTCTGGACATATTTGGACCAGTTGGCTCATCTTCAGCCCTTGACCTTTTTTTGGTTGGTCTCCTTATCGATTTTTTATAGGTTAAAAGCAGTACATCTGGATACTCATTTATCTCCCACAACTGCTCTCCATTGCAAGGGCCAACGAAATATGGTAACAAGTAACATATGCCTCTCTCTCTCTTATAACAGACATTAACATACTTGGCAATCTCATCCTTTGCATGATTTATAGCACTAACAGCATGTGCACAAGGCATCTCAGTGAGCTGAAACTTCCTACAAGAACATTCATCCTTTGCATGATTTATAGTACTAGAATTCATGCTTAACCCTATTATGCAATTAAAATCCCATATTAGAATTACATTTTTTATACACAGTTATAACCAAGATCAGCCACAAAAGAAAAAAAATTACAATAAAAATTGGTATCCTAATACACTGTATAAAAAAGCCAACATGGAATAATATTAAATTAAAAAAATATGAGCTTCATATGTTTAATAACATAGAAAAACCAAAAATAAGGTGAAGGACAACAAAAATAGCACTAATTAAGGATTGGACTAAACCCTAACAACAAACAATAACTGACCTTGCATTTTAAAAAACATCATCCAAACACAATAAAAACACTTGAACACATGATCAAGAACCCCAAAACCGTAAAATAGGAAAGAAAAAAATAGGGACGACGATGATCGTGTCTCACTTGCAATGCGTCACTGCGAGGGCCTCCGACTATGGCGTCTCCTTTCTGATGCGAGTCACGTCGTCGTCGAGCAAGACGGTCTTTTTTTCCCTAATTTTTGTTGTTTACAGAGAATATGTGAGAGTGAAAGGGTGTGCGAAAGGATGTGGTGTGAGTGAGTCAAAGAAGAGAAGAGAAGGTTAAACGTTTAATTGGGGGGCAACTATGTAATTTCAATTTTTTTGCACCCATTGTTGCCAATTCTTGCCACGTTAGACTCTCACATTGCCAGATCACCTAGCTCCGTTAGTGATTTAGACGGAATTAACGTCTAGGGGTAGTTTTGCTAAAATTCGAAAATGTTAAGGGTAAAATTGAATGCAATTAAACGTTAGAGATAATTTTAAAGAAAAATATAAACATTACAGACAAAAACAATACTTTACTTATAAAACCAAAGGCAGAAAAATTAAGTATTTTATAGCTACTAAAAACCTAGTTAAACAGTATCAGAATATAACTATGAAAATGTATTATAAGCGTTAGAGGGTGGTATGCATTGTTCTGAGAACTGGATCAAAAATTGACAATTTGGTCATCAAATCGATTCGGTTCAGGATAAAAATTGATTAACAATGAACTGGTTAAAAATCGTTTACTTAGTTGAACTAGTCGAATATTTAGTAGTTAACCAGTTTAAAATGATAAAATAAAAAAATATTTTTTTAAAAAAATTATGTATTTTACACTTAAATGTATTATTTTATTATTTTTGACTCAACCTAGTTATATTTCGGTTGAACTTTTAAATCTTTAAACTGCTAACTCTACCAATTGGATCACCAATTTGATTTTCAAAACCAGGGATGGATCCAGAAATTTAATAAAGGATGGACCGAAAATTAAAATATTGTATAATCAAATATAAATTGTATATTTAGTAATATATGTAATCATGATTAGTATTTTCTTTTAATTAAAAAAATGCTAATAAGGGCTTGCTATATAAAAAATTTATCTTAGTTCTTGAAAAATTTTCCTTTTGAGTTTAGATTCAATAAAATATAAAAATTATCTATTTTTTTAATTAGTTTACTTTGTAGAGTATTATTGTGACAGTAAATTATATTTTTATGCTTCATATCATAAAAAAATATGCTATAACATAATATAAATAAGTTGTTGTAATAATTTTGTTATATGTATTTAAAACATATTATTAAATAAAATATATAAAATATAATATTTTAATGAATTTACATAATATGTTATAATTTTAATATCATGAGATAAATAAATAAATGTTAAAATAATTTACTTTTATGTAGGTACTATAATATATAAAGATTTTTTTTAACATCTAATTAAATGTTAATGTTTTTAAAAATATTAAAGAATTTTTATATGATAATAGGTATAAAATTTAAAAAATATTTAAAAGAAAAAAATTAATTTAAATGTTTAAAGATTTAGAAATTTATTTAATCGAAAAGTGATTGACAATAATATTTTTTCTCAATTTTAGAATTATTACTTGCTTTTGAATTCAATAATTTAATAATTATTTATATACGATAATTATTTATTCTATTTTTTTAATAAAAAATAAAATCATATAATATATAATAACTTTATACACTTAAAATTATTAATTTTTTGTTAAAAAAATTAGGGGAACCACGATCCTTCCTTGCTTGGTGATTGTAATTTAAGAACTAATTCTAATTCCTTTTATTAAAAATATATATGCTATGGACCAAGAAAATAATGACTAGATATTTTATTATTCTTCGGTAGTTCACCGAGTCAGTTGATTGCAAGGTATTGGGATGAGGATCGGGACTTGAACGCGAGTTCTGAAGTGAGGAGCTGCGCCAGCGGGTCGTCGGTTGATCGGCGGTTGGAGTCACCTGCAAAGACACTTTGATGCTTAAGTTAGCGTCCGTACGATGAGGCGGCTAAGTTAGGGTAATGATGACGTACCTAGGAAGAGGGGTAGGTCCCTCTCCTTTATCCCTATTCATTCAGGTGGCCCCCCTTTTGCTAGGGCCTAGCCTTTCAGAAGCTTCCACCGGCTGTCAAGATCTCCTTAGAGAAGATCGAGTCACATGGAAGGCGTCTCCTCGTACGTACGAGATGCGTGTCTGCTTGATGGACCTCCAGTTCTTCTTGGTTTAGGCCAGAATAGTGCCCTAAATGCGTCAAGGCGTGAGATCCACGACTGGCGCATTCACCTACTCGTGTTCTCGTAATGATAGCCTCTACGCAGCATGGGTTCGTCATCATGGGTCTGGGCTTCTAGAGGCTTCCTCGCGCATGCGAGTTGCCCCCAACACCCATTTTGAGGGCGTCGCTTTGATTATTGCGCACAAAGCATTAAATGCACTTAAGTGTGACTTAAAATCACGTGAAAAGGTCAACTTTGCCCCTGATCTTTCACACTTCTTTTTCTACGGTTACAGTTACCACCTTTACTTTACATTACCATTTCTACTCTTCCCTTCCTTTTCCATAACTGCCACCGCCACTCACTCGTTTTCTTCTCTGCGACTGCTGCTTTCATCTCTGCCTGTGGATTTCACGCTGCTATTGCGAGGGGATTGCCATTGCCTGCTTCCAGCGCCTTCCTGCATTGCAGATACTGGTAAGTGATCATCTTTTCTGCCATTTTGTTTATTTTCTGCCATTATTGCTCTGCTTTCTTATGGCTATTGTTTCTTATTCTGCATTGTTTGGTACTTCTTAGGGGGTGCCATAGGTGTCCCTTTCGTAGCTTATGCTAGGGTGGTTTACTGTAGAATGACTTAGTTTAGGCCTAAGATCTTCCTGTAGCCTTGTGATTAACTTAAGTGGTGCCCCCACTATAGGTATGACTATGCGACCTCACTCGATGAATCGTTATGTATGGTGTACCTCCGACATGACGAATACAGCCTCCAGAGTGACCACAGAGGAACTGCAGGAGCTCCGCGATGTAGGAGGAATATGCGGTGGTGGTCCCAAGGAGAGGGACTACGAGCTTTTAGTCCTGAGTCCTTGGGAACGCATCTGCCATCTTAATCTTGATGCCCCTCGTGTTCCTGACTGGATGTGGATGTACAAGCCCATGTTTTCTGTTCTTGGCGTCCGGCTTCCTCTTTTCCCTTTTGGCCAAGCACTCTTAAATAGATCTGATGTTGCTCCCTCGCAACTTCACCCGAATAGTTGGGCTACTATCCGGTGCTTCGAGATGGCTTGCAAGTACCTGAAACTCCCGGCTACCGTCGAGGTCTTCCTTTTCTTTTTCCTACTCACAAATCCTTCCCGAGAGGACAAGCATAAGAAGGGGTATCTCTCTTTTCAGGCTGTGCAAAACTAGAGGATCTTCAGCCTCTTCGAAAATTCCTTCTATGGTTTTAAAGAAACTTTTTTTCAAAGTGAGTCCAACTCGAGGTCGTCACCTTTTTTGGCTCACCCTTGAGGGGGAGAGGCGTATCCTAACCTACTGGAGCTTTTGCGCTAACTCCAACTACTTAATCAAAGTGACCTACGAGGGCATAGGTCGGCAGAACTAGCAGATTTCTGACATTATGTTGGCCGTGTTTAGCTCTAATCCACTTAACCTACATCTTTTGATGGGTGATCGAGATGTTGACCGAGATTACATAGGTAAGTAGAGTATTCAATCCCGTTATTATTCTTCTATTTTCTCGATTTATTTTGCTTTTATTTTCCTTACGACTTGGTAACCTCATTTAATTTTTTCTTGCAGTTGAGATGGCCGTTGGGAACACTACCCTTAGTCGCTTGATGACCCACTTTTTCCTTGACGGAGACAACAATGCCACCAGTTTTCCTGAAGCTCGAGAGAAGGTTCCCCAGCTTGACGAGCCGGTGTCCAAGCCTCAACCTGAACCTCATCCTGGACACAGTAAGGTTGACCAGGATAAGGGAGTTGTGGTTAAGCATTCCTCGGGAGGTCGGGAAGGGGGGAATGATGTGTTGGAAATCCCCAATCCTAAGAAAAGGAAAGCTAGGTCTAGTCCAGGACAACTCCTCTTCGTGATGGAAAAATACTTCGACGCAGGCACTATCATTGACTCCCAACTGCTGCTGGGTACCGAAAGTTTCTTCCGTGATGAAGACTTGGCAGCTCAGGCCAAGTGGACATATTGGAGCCTTCTCTGAGCTGCTGCCATCATGAGGAAAGTGGAATCGGTCTTAACCCAGTGCCAGACTCTGAAGGAGAAACATAGGATGGCTTAGCATGAAATTTCTAAGTTGAATGTTGAGGGAGAAACTATGGGGACCAAGTTGGCAGGTGTCGAAAGCAGTTGAAGGAGGCCAGAGAGGAATCTAGTGCCTGACTGATCGAGATATCAACCTCCTGAAGCAAATCAATGATGTTCAAGGTTGGGCCATCGCAGCAGAGGACAAGGTCAAGGAACTTAAGAAAGAATTGCCTGAGGCCATGAAGTCGACAGATTCTACTCGCCTTGAGGCCACCAACATGCAGAAAAAGAACAAGGAGATTATAAAGGATATTTGGGATGCCATTTTTACTACCGAAGAGGCGATGAAAGCCCAAGTGATTCTCCTTGCTCTCAGTTTTGATACTTCTACCATTGGATCTTTCAAAATCATCCAAGATGGCAAGAGTATGGATATGCCGAGGAAGTAGCTGCTTCTGCTCCTATAGTCAAACTATTTCTCTTTGTTATAATTGAACTATTTAGCTGCTTTTTTGTTGTTGGATTGATTTATTGCCCTGTTAGTAGACCTTTGAACTTGTGATTTGTAAACTTTTGAATTTGTAGATTCATTAGCATGTTTTATCTAGTTTGGTCATTTAGTCGTGTGATATTTTTGCTAATTTGGCCGTTTAATCGTATTTCAATGGATATCCATTTTTTCTCGCATAGGGGGCTCTCGGGTTGATCAGTTTTCAGGAAGCCGTAGTTAAAACTTGGAAATGATTTTCCCAAAAAATAAAAGGGAATTTTATTAAAAAACGGGTCTTATCAAAACCCTTTGCTGCCGTTTTGGGCTGACGGCAAGGGAAAAGACTACAGCTTCTTTTTATAAACTATACTTCAACAGTACAAGAAAGTGTGTGATAAAAGTAAAGCTAAAACAAGGCATAGGCAAATCGAAAGCAATAAAATAAGGATGAAAAATAATGAGGTATAACCAAATCATGCTCGGGAGATTGTTAGGACGTGAGAAGCATTGCCCTTCACGAGTAGAATCTCCTTGGGTTCGCCGCGTTCTAAGTTCTCGGAAGTTCCTTCTCGTCTAGCCGTTCTAGTTTGTATACGCCTTTCCCTTGTACTGTTTTCACCCTGTAGGGGCCTTCCCAATTGGGAGATAACTTTCCTTCCCCTGGTGCCGGTGGCCCAATGTCATTGCACCATAAGACTAAATCTCCTTCTTCAAATCTTCTATTACCCACTTTACAATTGTAACGTAGCCTATCCTCTACTTCAGTGCTGCTTCCGACGAGTGGATCATCACCCTTGTTTCATCTACTAAGTCCTTTTCAACTGCCTCGTCACCTCCCCCTAAAAGGAGCCTCGGACTGAGTTCCCTTATCTCGACTGAAATTAAAGCATCTACCATGTAGGTAAGACGAAAGGACATTTTTCCGGTGGCAAACTATAGTATCATCCTATAGGACCAGAGGATTGAGGGTAGCTCGTCTGCCCAAAAACATTTCCTCTACTCCAGGCGCTTCTTCAACTCTTTTAGAATGACCTTGTTCGCCACCTCCACCTGCTCGTTACTCTAAAGGTGTTCTATAGAAGAGAATCGTTGCTGGATACCAAGACCTATGCTTCTGAGCTAGAGATTTCCTACCAATGTGATGCCCACAGCATCCCTTATGTACCTCCTTCAAGACATATTCTGTCTGCTTGGGTCACAAACATTTCAACAAAGGCTGATTAAGCCCTCTGTTATATAGCTGGCCATGCACTATCATATACTTGGTGGCCTCCCTTCGCACGAGCTTGGCTTCTTCCGTGTTCTCGGGTAGACTTTCCTTTTCAAGGAATCGCTGGATTGGGTCTATCCAAGAGGGGGGCTCCTAGTCTTGGTCCTGGGTGACGCATAAAACTACCGATGGCTCTTTCGCCAAGCCTTAAATGAGGGATCGATTTTTTACGCCGGGTTTGGTGCTGGCTAGTATCGACAGCAGGTCTACTCAAGCGTTCCTTTCCCTGGGAACGTATTGCACAACTACCTCATCAAAACTCCAACACAGCTATTTATTCTTTTCTAGGTACTTATGCAACGTCGGGTCCCGAGCTTAGTACATTCCGTTCACTTGAGCTGTTACGACCTGCGAGTCATTGTTAATTTTGAGTCTCTCCATGCCGAATTCTTTTACTAACTTTAAGCCCCTAATAATGGCTTCGTACTATGCATGGTTATTCGAGACCTAGAACTCGAATTTGATAGACTGCTCATAGGTTACCCCCTCTGAGTTTTCTAATATTATTCCCGCTCCACCAAAGGATTGGTTGGACGCTCTGCCTACGTGGAGCTTCCACCGTGTGCTTGAAATCTGGGGGGTCTCCAACTACTTCTGCTAGCAAGTCGACCATTTCTTGGGCTTTAATGGCATGGCGAGGCTTGTACTAAATGTCGTACTGGGATAGCTCTATTGCCTAAATCATCATCCACCATGTCAGATCGGGCTTCTACAATATCTTCTTGATCGCCTAGTCGGTTCTTACTGTGATCGAATGTGCCTGAAAATATTACCTTAGTCTCCGGGAGGAAATCAACAGGGTGAAAGCCACCTTTTCCAACCTTGTATACCTTAGCTCTGCCCCTTGGAGCACTTTACTTATGAAGTATACAGGTTGCTGCTGTTTACCTTCCTTACAAACCAAAGTGACGGCTAAAGACTCTTCCGTTACCGTGAGGTACTGGTATAAGAGCTCCCCTTCCTTCAGCTTTCTGAGTATGGGATGCGTCGACAATACCCTCTTAAAGTGATTAAAGGCCTCTTCGCATGTTGGGTCCCACTCGAAGGCTATCCCCTTTTTCATCAGGTTAAAAAAAGGTAGTGCTTTGACTGCCGAGTATGGGTGATCACGGGTCGGGTTGGTTCGGGTTTGAGGTAAAATTAGAACCGAACTAATTGAATTATAATTGGTTCGGATTTACGTTTTTTTTTTTTTGTGTGTATGTACCCGAACCAAACCAAATCGATTAAGAACGGATTGGTTCGGTTCAAATAATTGGATACCCAATAAAACAGAAATTCATAAAAAAAATAAAAAAAAATGAAATTTTTATCTTAAAAATTCTTTAAATACAATAAACATGTAAAATAAATAGAAATAATTTAAACATGTTAAACACCAAACACATTAAAAACTAAACACATTAAAATCCAAACATATTAAATACCAAATACATTAAAAACTAAACACATTAAAATTCAAACATATTAAATACTAAACACATTAAAATCCAAACATATTAAACACCAAACATATTAAAAGCTAAATACAAAAGTGCAATAGAAATAATCCTTCAAAGAAATAATCTTTCAAAGTCTTCACTCCATAATCCTTCATTCCATCAATTAAGTATGTTCAAGAAAAGAGTTGTGATCTTCAAAAAATCAATATATAATTAGCTAATGTCAATATATGAAATTGATTAATTGAAAGTAATTCAACAAACAAATAATTAGTGAAAAAATATTAACCTCATTGTTGTAAATACCATCAACTCCAACGGCTTGATTAGATATTGTTAATGCTAAAAGCTCTACATTAACAATAATTAAATTATTATTAGAAACTCAATAATAACAATAATTACATAATAATTTAAAGAAATATAATTTAAAAATAATTACCTAATTCACGTTTTTCTTAGTTCTCAAGTTCTTTCTTTAAATCATGCATTTCTCTTAGTCCTCAACCAATTTTGTGAACAAATTAGAGACTCAATAGTAGAAGGACTTAAAGAGCTTTTAAATTGGTCAAGCACACGACCACTAGTACTAAATGCCGACTCAGAAAATACGGTAGAGACGGAAATAGCCAACAAATGCCTAGCCATGTGAACAAGAGCATAATACTTCATTGATTTCAATTTTCACCAACGCAAAATGTCAAAACCGGGAATGTTATCCTCCACATCATCTTCCATGTATCTTTTCAACTTATTCCTTTTGACCTCACCTTACTTTTTTTTTTTTTAACTTTCAATCTAAACTCATCCTCGAAGTCATCTTCCTCTTCATTTGTATTTTCACCACCAACTCCATGATCATGAGAGGCAATACTAGAATTGAAACTACCAGAAGAACTACCATTCGAAAGGGGATATATCATGGAGTAATACTCAAACAGCTTATGAATGATATCCTTCAACTTTTTAACATATCTTTGGCTTGATTCAACCCATACACTCTATTAAGACAAAATTCAACATACTCATACTTGTAATGAGGATCAAGAAAAATAACCACAAAAAGAAATTAATTTATGCCATTACCCTCCTAATATTTATCTAGTTTCACTTTTATTTGTGTCGCCATCTTTTGCAAACTAACATCATTACTCTTTCTCCACTTATTCAAAGTTTTTTGAATATCACACAATTTATTGAAAAATTTATTACATGTAACATTCAAAGAACCAAGTAAGAGTTGTATCATAAAATATTTTTAAGAACTTCACAAACAAACGTGCCCTTTTTCAATCATTAGCATCAGGAGGTCCTCCTTCAGACTCAAGCACTAACAAATAAAATGAGTCTTGATAGCTAAGCCGACTAAAAACTAATTCAAACTTCTTAGCAGCATCTAGCATTAAATAGGTAAAGTTCCACCTAGTAGACACATCTAACACTACCATAGTCTTACAAGTTATACTAGCCTCTAGAACACACTTATTAAAAGCTTGCATCCTAGCAGGTAACAAACTTGCATGCAATTCTGATTTTACTTATTGAGCTATCAATGTCCTTTATACCATCACCGACAATTAGATTTAATATGTGAGTACAATATCTCATATGTATGAAATTACTATTTAACAATGTTGACCCATTTCAATCATCCATGCCTCTAAGTAAATACAAATTTGCAACATCATTAGCACTAATATTATCAACAGTTACACAACATATCATTCTATTACCCCACTTTTGTAAGCATTGTTCTAAGGCTCTCCCTATGGTCTCACTCTTATAATCAATAATCAAACCAAAATTCAATATTTTTTTATGCAATGTCCAAGATTCATCAACATAATGCGCAGTCACACACATATAATTTAAATTCTGAATTGAGGTCCAAGTATCGATAGTAAAAAAAATCATTTGATAATTTTCAAATAACATCTTTCTTAACCTCTCTTTCTCATATCTAAACAAAGTCATACAGTCTCTAGCAATTGTGAAACGTGAGTAAATCTTAAACCTAGGTTGTGATTCACTCATAAATTCTCTAAAGCCTTGAGCCTCAATAAATTTAAAAGGAAGTTCATCAACAATTTTCATCTTTGCAAGAGCAAGACGAGTTTGCTCTTGATTAAAATCAACAAGCTTAGTAACAGCATTAAGGTCATCCTTAAATTGGCTCCCAAGTGCAATAGTTTTCTTCCCCTTTTCAACTTGCTTATGAGAATTTTTAGTGCAAATTCTTAAATGTTTATGCAAGTTTGTTGTACCATGACTATAACTATTACATGCATATTTTTTTTATAATAATTGCAAAAGGCTTCATTAGGAGAACTTTTAGAAAAATGAGCCCAAACACTACTAGGTGCCTTACTGGATTTTTGTTTTACCTCTTTTAGAGGCTCACCAATAACTCCAGCAGCTTTGGTCTGTGTTTGTGCATCAGGTTCTGATGAAGGATTTGAGGCATGCAATGGTGGGAGAGCTGGACTTTGCGATGTTCCACCCGAAATACCATCGTCAATGGCAGTGGGAGTGGCTGCACTTGGAGAACAAGTGCTTCCAACAACAGTGTAGCTTACAGGGTTAGTTTTTTTTCCATTTTTAAAGCTACGAAACACATGACAAAAGTACAGAACCATTAATTACACATAATTTTTATACATTGTAGTATTTTACAAGAACTCATAACAGTAAAAATTGAAAAAAAAAAGTATCAACAAGAACAAAAAATTTATAATTTCAACAAAAAATTAAACAAACCAAGAAAATTGAACAAAAAAATTATCACTTTAATAGATAACATAAACAAAAATTAAACAGAGAGTAAAACAATTAACACTTTAATAGATGACATAAATAAAAAATTAACGCTTACCTAACTAGAGAAGACGACCACCACAGATGGAGGTAACAGTGTTGTTGACTAGTAGATGACGCTATAGACGTTGACGCACACTGGAGGAAGCTGGCTACTGGAAAGGACGATGCTAACGAAAGACGAAGCTAGCTACTGGAGAGGATGACATTGACGGAAGACGAAGCTAGCTACTAGAGAGGATGACGCTGATGGAAGACAAAGCTGGCTGCTGAAAAAGATGACGTTGATGGAGAAGACGACGCTGCCGTTACCAGAGAAGACGATGGAGAAGACGATGCTGACGAAGATTACGAAGGATATACCAACGACACAGAGGAAGCTTTTGCTGATTTGGTTGCGTGAGTAACGGTGAGGTGGTGAGGATTGAGGAAGCTCTGCTAGGGTTTATTCCATGGATGAGGGCGCCGCTGCAATATGTGTTTAGGTTAGGGTTTCTGGGTTAGAATCATGGCAAATATTTTAAATTTTTATTTTTTTTATTTAATTAACACATGGTTGAGTCCACGGGTTAGTTCAGGTTCCGCACTCCCAAAATCGTTACCTCAACCAATTACTAGAGAGAGCCATTGGTTTGGGTTGGGTTGGACCCGATTACCTGTTAGTTTCAGAACTAATTTAATTAGTTCGCTTCGGATTCGGACAGGTAATCGGGTACCCGATACGGTGATACCTGTGATCACCCCTAGCGCCAAGGAAATGGGTAAGAGCCATCAGCCTTTCTGCTAACCTTTGCACAGCTTCACATTTGTCTAGGTTGGATTCTACCCTCCTCTGGGTGATCATGAATCCTAGAAACTTCTCTACCTCCATGGCAAAAGCACATTTCAGGGGAGTTTAGCCTCATATTGTGTTCTCGGAGGGAATAAAAAACGACCTGCAAGTCAGCCACCAGAGACCCCGGTTCTGCCATTTTGACAAGCATGTCATCGACATAAACTTTCACCGACTTTCCTATGTGGTCCTTGAAGACCTTGTTCATCAGTCTTTGGTAGGTCGCCCCCGCATTTTTAGTCCGAATGACATGACCTTGTAGCAATATGTCCCGCCTGGCGTTATGAACGCCGTCTTCTCCTCACCAGGTCAGTGCATCGGGATCTGATTGTATCCTGAGTAGGCATCCATGAAACTCAGGAACTTGCATCTTGCCGCCACATCCACCAATGCGTCTCTATTGGGGAGGAGAAACGAGTCTTTTGGATAGTCCCTGTTGAGGTCCAAGTAGTCTACGCACATCCTCCATTTTCTATTTGCCTTCTTCACGAGAACCACATTCGACAGCCATGTGAAGTAGTCCAACTCTCTGATAAAGCCGACTTCCAATAAGCTAGCCGTCTGCTTAGCCACCTCGTCTGCTCTTTCCGTGGACATCCTTCGCTTCTACTGCGCGATGTTCTTTGCCCCCGGTTTCACGACCAAGTGGTGGGACAGAAACTCTGGGTCTATACCCGACATATCGATAGGGATCCAGGCGAAGAGGTCTCCATTAGCTCGGACGACCTCGACCAACTGTCTTTTCAGCTTGTAAGGTAGGTTACAATTCACAAATATGAATTTGTCCTTTGTTTTCCCTACTTGGAATTTTTCTAAGGCGTCTTGGGGGTTCGGCCTAGGATGCTCGTTGATCCTTGAGTCCAAGTCTGCCAAGAAGACGCCGATTACTTCCTTGGATCTTCTTCGTAAGGACAAACTGGCGTTATCACAAGTGATGGCCATTTCCAGGTCTCCCCAAATCGTCTCTACTGATCCGTCGTCCACCATGAACTTTATTATTAGGAATTTGGTGCAAATGACCGCCAGCAGGTTATTGATTGTTCTTCACCCGAGGATGACATTATAGACTATGGAGTCCTTCAGGACTACGAACTTGGCCATGGCAAACTTCTTACTCGATTTAGATCCTATGCAGATCGGCAAGACAAGGGAGTTGTCTGGCTTAATGTAGTTATCAACTAACTCCACAACCTCATGGCGGTAGTCCTTGAGGCCGCTTTCTTTCAGCTCCAGAGCATCAAACACATTTTGGAACATAATGTTCGAGCCGACCCCTGTGTCGACTAGAATTCGCTTGACCAAATCTGTCCCAATTCTCGCAGTAACCACCATTGGAGGGTCCTCGGGTAGGTCGTCACACTACTAGTCCCCGAGACCAAATGATATTTCGGGAGGTTCCCTTGGGGAAGGTTTCCTCCCAATCATAATGGCAAGTACCTTAGCTTCCTTCTTTGCCGCCAACTTCGATTTTGGTGGGGCACTTATTCCAACCATAACATCCACTACCACCGTAGGACCCGAGTCCGCGTTCTTCAGAATGCTTTGTTTCAGCTTGACATCCCGACCTTGGTCTTCTTCCGATTGATCCCTTTCTTTCCTCCTCGGTTCCCGGATGAACCGAGAGAAGTTGCTTAACTTCCCTTCCCAGATGGCCTGCTCTAATGCGTCTTTTAGGTCGAAGCAGTCTTGCGTCTTATGTCCAAAGCCCTTGTGGTAATCGTAATAGAGGCTCTTGTTTCCCTTGTCATGTCTTTTAACTGCCTCGATTTAGGCAAAATATCTTTATCCACAATTTGCTGGAAAATCTCCGCTATTGGGGAAGTTAGGGATGCGTAGTTCTTAAACTTCCCTATCCATAGGAGCGGTTTAAATGGCCTTCCAATTGTCATCTCCCTTGGGGCGTCCCGTGATTTTTTCGAGTTGGCGATCTAGTGGGAAGACTGGGCGGCTAGATGTCGTTTATCGGCAGCCACCGCCTGGCTAACTTTCTCATTATTTATGTATTCTCTCGCCACACATTGTATCTCCTATATTGTCCAAACGGAATTGGTGGTTAGGTGCTTCTGGAAGTCCTCATTCACCAGGTCGTTCGTCAGGCACAAGCTGGCCACGGAGTTTGTAAGGCCATCTATTTCTAAGTATTCATCATTGAAATGGTCCAGGTACTTCCTCGTAGGCTCACTAACGCGTTATGTCATCCCTAAGAGATTGATCGGGCGTTTTGCCTTGGCGATCCGAGTGGTGAATTGGGATAGAAACTTCTGACAGATATCTGAGAAAGTAGTTATGGAGCCTTGTGAGAGGGAGTTGAACCAACAGATTGTCCGTCTGGGTTGCGGGGAATGCCCATAAGCTGACTGTGTCTCCCACGCCCTTTAGATTCATCCTGGCCTCGAAGGTCGTGATGTGCTCCTGTGGATCTTTGGTACCATCATATCTCATGTCTGTCGGCTTATCGAAGTTCTTAGGTAATCGGACTTTGAGGATGGAAGAATGGAAAGGGGTGGCACCGATCACGACGGGGTCTCGACGTTTCCTTCTTCGCTCCTCCCTTCGTTCCCAGCTTCTCGACTTGTGTCAGGAGTGATGGAACTGGGTGCGACCGTCAGTCTGATCGTGCTCGTCGTTCGTCTCCCTTGGGCACTGCCGTTCTTTCGACCTCCTCTGTGGGAATCGGGTGCATGAATAGCTCGGCTGGGCCTCTGCATGCGAACGAGCGTCTCGGCTAGCCTCAGGATTATAGCGGTCCCTCGCTGCCAGCTCTTTGTTGAGGTTTTAGACCCTATGCCTAAGCTCTTGCATGATTCGGGAGTTGTCACTGCCTGTTTCCCCAGAAGGGCGACTTCCCGGGGATCGGCTGGTCGAAGGGGGTCGGCTGCCACTTTCAAGAGGTACCTGTGCACAGCCTACTCATGAGGCGACCCCCTTTCATTCACTGTTCGCGCCTTCTCCTAGCTCATCCTCCGAGTGGAGGAAAACCTCCATCCTCAGCGCATGTCAAATTCCCACATATGGCGCTATTATTCGGTAATTCACTGAGTCAGTTGATTGCAAGGTATTGGAATGCAGATCAGGACCTGAACGCGAGTTCTAAAGTGAGAAGTTGCGCCAGTGGGTCGTCGGTTGGTTGGCAGGTGGAGCCACCTGCAAGGACGCTCCGATACTTAAGTTAGCGTCTGTACAAAGAGGCGACTAGGTTAGGGTAATGATGATGTACTTGGAGAGAGGGGTAGATACATCTCCTTTATCCCTATTCGTTCGGGTGGACCCCTTATTCTAGGACCCAACCCTTCAGAAACTTCCACTAGCTGTCAAAATCTCTCTAGAGAAGATCGAGTGGACGCTTGATAGACCTCCAACTCTTGTTGTATTAGGCCAGAACAATTATTAACAAAGAAACTGAGCCTAAAAAAATTGTTCTCAGGTATAGGACTTCCCATATCCACTAAACCATCTGGAAAAAGAAAATGTGTCAACTCCTAGCAATAATCTTTAAGTCATGGGAGATACCATAGGCTACATATTGTTGTTTTTTTAGACAAAAATATGTTACATGTTTCGATCCAGGAGGTTTGCCACGCTTGGGCTCTTTTGGTCTTGGGCTTTAAATGACAGCATTGTTGAAGCCTGATTGGGCTACTGTAACTATTGGGCTTTTTTTGGCACAATCCACCAAAAAGAAAAGCAACATTAATTATCAATAATTTTGCTATTGAACATTTAAAAAAAAAAAACAACAATCAGCCAACAAAATAATGAATAATAAAAAATTAAGGAGAATGCGAAGTAGAAATTCAAGGAAATCATGTTTATTAATTTTTAGTTGAAAAAAAGTTATTTCCTATTTCCAATAATAGTGTGTTTTGTTTTTTGTTCTGTGGTGTTCAGTAATAATAATAATGATCCTCGCTAGCTCCCTCAATGAATAGTAACAGTACGAAATAGCAAAGGTAAAAAAGGTTCATTGGATATAATAAATGTGAAGTGAAAAAACAAAGAGGAATAGGCACCATGTCCATTTGACATAACTCACCCACTGTCACTCTCTGTCAATTTAAGTAGATATCTCCATTATCTATCGCTTTTGGTTTGTTCCTAAACCCTTTTTAGTTCCAATACTGGCCATCTTCTTAGCTGGCCAAAAATATTTAATAATGGCCCCCTCATCACACAACAAACCAAGACAATGACACTTTTGTCCTAAT
>NC_029788.2:17137372-17142211 GCF_000816755.2 Arachis ipaensis
TTTGTTATCTCACTTTTGTCTATATAAGCAAATTTTTTTAATTTAAAAAGCAATCATCACTTAGTCTCTAGTTGACTAATTTATTAAAAATATAATCATTCATGTTGCCTCTTTCTATCGGTTTAAACTTTTGAGATGGGTAATATTATAATATGATATCAGAACTTTATGTCTAAAAAGTATAAGGTTCGATTCTTGATTAACTCAAAAACGGAAAAAAATAGCATATATAAGACAAATAAAAGAAAAAAATAAGTCCTATACAAAAATCAAACAAACCCAAAAGAGATTTTTATTTAAAGAAGAATATTAGAGATATAATTATTTATATTGCCTCTTTTATTAACTTAAACTTTTGAAATAAGTGGTTTTATGACGTAGTTTAACTAATATTTATTTTTTCTTATGATGAAGATTCTGATATTAAAGTATTATAGCACAATATGTTAAGTTTCTTTTAGAAAAAGAAAAAGATTCAATACCATATGTTAACCCTAGCTAAATAAATTTAAATAAACTAATGAGGCATTGATGAAAAAAGAATGATCATCTGATTGCATCTGCTATCTTACTTGTGGTGACAGTGTGGATTAGGGTGGTCACTGATAAGATAAGACATGCTTTAGAGAGTAGAGTAGTAAGCTAGGAAGTAGGAACCATGAAATTAAACCCAACAAGCTACCTAGGTATGTACGTAGGAACCATGGCCAAGAATAATGAAAGCAAGCAATTCAATTCCTAACCAAAATTAAACTCAACTCAACTCAACTCCTTTTCATTAATGTTAAAGTTTGCAAGTGCCTTTATATCAACTAACTAACCTTAGCTTATTCGCCATTTAATGTTCTCGTACGCATGACTGACCTATGTGTATATATGGCTACGACAAAAAAGTTTGTTATATAAGGGTTTCACACCTTAAATAAAAAAAAAAATTGTCGTCTTTTTAATTCATTTTTATTTCTTTTATGAGTCTTATTTATTTTTCATTCTTATTCTGTTGTATTAAGCTGGACTTTTATGCTTTGTAAATTAAAAACTGTTACTAATTGTGTTCAATTAGGCTAACGTACTTTATCAGTTCAAACTCACCCTTTTAAAGGTATAACTAGGTCATAATAAGACACCGGAATCAGATTATATTCTGCCAAATTTAACAAAGATTTAGTATAAATCCTTTTTTAAATTCGTAAAAATATATTATAAATACTACCTGTTTTACGATATGTTATCTTACTCTAATTTTTTATATTTCTTGCTTAGGTTATTACTGACTTGATCGTCAGAATATTCTTATAAGTACTCCACACCTTAGTTTTTATTCGGCTCAAACATTGTGACTGATTAGAAGTCTCAATTCCCTCTAGAAGATTAAATTCAAAGTAATTATTGTTGAACAGAAACTAAAATAAAAAGAAAAAAAAAAAAGAAAACTAACCAATATTTATAGATTATTTATTACATATAATGATACCCAACAATTGGCACAACTAATAATATACAAAGCATATGTTTTTAGTGAATCTCACATCAACTGTGTTAGATAATTATCGGTAGTTGTCTAGTTATTTACATAGTTATATAAATTATATATAGAGATGCATGCCATTACAACAATGTGTCAAAGACAAATGGTTATGCGAAAGTGTTGCCATCTTTGAGAATAATTACTGCTCATAATGCTTTATAAAGGAATATATATAGATTATATTTTCATATATAGAATCATTCGTGCGTGATAGTATGTTATGTATGTTGGAATGATTAAGTGTAGTTTTGATGATGACAATACCAAAGTTACTTCACATTTTATGAATGTCATTTATGTGTATTACAATCTTATAGACGTAAGGTAAGTGGGCATGTGATGAGATTTGAGCTATAGAAAATAGAGTAGCATAGTAATTGGTTTGATTTGTACGTTCTTCACACTTTGAATATGTTGAGATTTTGGACTTAAAAGAGAAAAAATAATTAGCATCGCAATTGAGTTCATAATAATAACGTACCCTACCTTTATAGGTAGCGTTTGGTAGAGAGACAGAGACAGAAAAACTGAGATTGAGAGACAGAAACTATGAAATAAATCTTAGGTAGCGTTTGTTTTGAGGTACTGAGACAAAGATTGAGAGACTGAGACTCAGTATCGTGTTTATTAGTTCAAAGACTGGTACTAAAATTTCTGTCTCTGTCTCTAAAATTTCAGTATTTCAGTACTTCCAAAAAGTAGGGACACGGGGGATTGAAATTTTTAGAGATGGAGACTAAAACTTTAATAACATTTTATACCTAAAATACTTTCATTTCAATTAATTAATTCCAATTTTATCCTTTGTGCAAATTAAATTAGAGTTTCATTCTTGTTTTAATTCCTGTCTCCCATTTTGCACTAAACAGAATACTGAGATTTATTTCAATCCCTGTATCTTAGTCTCTGTCTCTCAGTCTCAATCTTTCCGTCTCTGTCTTTCCACCAAACGCTACCTAAGGTGAAAATTGAAATAAGAATGAAATTCTAATTTAAATTGTACAAAAGATAAAATTGGAATTAATTAATTGAAATGAAGGTATTTTAGATATAAAATGTTATTAAAGTTTTAGTCTCCATTTCTTAAAATTTTAGTTCCCTGTGTCTTCACTTTTTGGAGGTACTAAAATACTGAAATTTTGGGGACAGAGACAGAAATTTTAATACCAGTCTCTGAACTAATAAACATGATACTGAGTCTCTGTCTTTCAGTCTTTGTCTCAGTACCTCAAAACAAACGCTACCTTACAGACATAGAGATACTAAAATAAGAACACAAAAATATAAAATTATATTTAACAGATAAGATATGAATAAAAATATTATATTCATTTATAATTTATTTTAATTTATCATTAAATAAAATATAAAACTACTAATTTTTATATATATTATTATTTTTAATATATTGTTCTTAGTGTTTTATTTTATCTTCAGAACCAAATGCTGCTGATTAAGTTCTATGTTTCATTTGAGTTTAAAATCGAGTCTTCAACTCTTAGCCCATTTCATAACTTCATTGAATATAATAACAAAAGAAAAAATGAAATAACATCCACTCGTATGAGGGAGGATGGATGAAAACTCAACAACATCGGTGATTAAAGTATATTATTAATATACTATAGAGAAGCCATTTTTATAGTATATCATTTACGTTGTCAAAAGGACTACTAGGATCATGGAAAAGATCATAAAGATAACGTGAAATAATAATTATCATGAGAAGCATGAAAGTGAAAGTGCATAAATTAAATGAGTAATTGGTAAAAATGCCAAATGTATTAAATATATAGTGTGATTTATATTATAGTATTATGTACTTTCGCATCCCACGGTCAACTATGGAATTGTGCTGCTTCATGATTATAGCTTCGTTATGGATTGCAAACAATTATTATATAGTTCTCTCACTAATCATAAAGCATGTGTACTACTTAGTTTGTTGCCTTTCAATTCCTTATTTATTTTGAGAGAATTGAAGATAATTAAGAGAAACAATTTATATATCTATTCAACGAATATATCTTTATATTTTTGTTAAACTATATTAACTTCAACTTTATTTAATCCTGAGAGATAACTTTTGAAAAGTTTAAGGATAAAATTTAAGGTGCATCTGGAACACAAATGAATTTGAATTGATTTTATTTCAAAATAATTCCTTCGTTTAAAATGCATAAAAATTGGAAATTGGATTTATTTGTGAATCTTATGAATTTTTATTATAACGAAATTCAATTTTTTAAATAAAATTTGGTTAGAACTGAAATAACTTTGTGTATTAAAAATATAAAAAATTGTTTTTATTTTTTTAGATATTAATATAAAAAAAGGTTAGAAAAAGAAAAAAATAGTAGAAATTCGATAGGGTAATTGTAAGCCGTCCAAAGATGGTCTAACAATGTTAAAAAATTTTATAGTTAAATAAAAGATAAAATATAAAATCAATGATTATATCAATTTTAAAATCAAACTAATTCTTATTTTATATAATTAATTTTAAATGCAGTAATTTATTTCTAATTCAAGTCATTCCAAATTAAAATTAATTCCAATTAAAAAACTTAAAAGTTAAAACAGTGTCCGTTTCAGTTGGAGGTAAGGTAGGTTGAGTATTGTTTATGCTCCCTTTTTTCAAACAAAATTGGTTTGTTTTGAGTTGAGCATGATGATTGATACCCACAGTGGGAAATGTCAAATACAATTGATTTCCTCTTTCCGATTTTAGACACTTTGGCATATATTTAAAATCTGAAGGAATCATCCACAAAAAGCCTTCACATTATTGGTCTGCAGTGTAAGTACAAATAATGCTTCATTGTCTCAGGTACCTTCTTGCAGAAAACACAATTTTCTTCTTCTCTAAATAATTAATACAATATTCATAAGCCTACTCAACCCATCTTAGTGTTTAATCTTCCCGCTATAACAAACTTTAATCCATTATGCCCATCATTCACCTCCCAAAATGCTAAGAGGAGCGATTTCACCGACAAAATTTCCAATATATATATATATGATCAAATTGCCAACATCTATAGAAAAAAAAAATGTTCGATCAAACTTAAACAAGAATGCCAATTTCCTCGAGGCAGGTATCAATGGAAATTTACACGCCGAAACGAGTTAGGGGTCAACTTTTCTCTACAAAAATAAGAGACTATCAATTTAATAATAAATAAGATGGAATAAGATAAAAAAAATCGATTTCATAAATATCTGATATAATATTCGTGAATATGAAATTACTTAATATTTTTAGATATAATATTAATAATAATAACAGCAACAATGATAGTGCAATGTAA
>NC_029788.2:17142220-17143940 GCF_000816755.2 Arachis ipaensis
ATAAATTGCCTAATTTATTTTTTAAAATAAAAAATAAATTATTTAAAATTTATTAAATATTATCTATTTATTTTTTTAGTAATTTAAGCATAATATTAAAAGTATTATAGCATTCACCTTTCTATCAGAAAAGAGTTTTCTAATTTCTCCGTTGGAGATTTCAAACTCAAAAAGAAAGTCCATTAATCCATGAATCATAGACCACTCTTTGCAATAATCTCATGTCAAAACTAAAATGAGTATCTTAGCCATTTCTATATAAATGTGCTGATAATCTGATTTTGTTAATAGATTTTGTTAATAAATAATTTTGAGATAGGAATTAGATTCTCTTAATTTTTTTTCATTTGAAAAAATAAAATGTGATGTTTCACTATATATTTTATAAACAGGACAAAAAATATGAAAAGAAACATTATTGAAAGGTTAAATATAAATTATATTTTACATTCTCAATTAAAAAATAATTAAAAGAATTCATTCTCTTCTAAGATATTCGTTAAATACACTATAACCTGAAATTTTTTATTTAAAAAGGGTAAAGTGTTAAATTAGTTTCTTATATTTGGACGTAATCTTATTTTGGTCTTTTAATGTTTAAAGTGTCTTATTTGAATTTAAAAAAATTTCATTTAACTTTAATGTAGTTTCACCGTGAGATCAAAGTTAAATAATTAATGGAATGTCCTACATAACAGCAGTACAAGAACAAAATCGATAATTTGGAGAATAAGTACAAACTCTAGAGGCACAAAATCAACCGTGAATGTATCAATACATTCATTTATCATTCTCTTTAGTTCTATAGAAAATATTTCATTTAAATTGTAAGAAGAATGATAAATAAATGTATTGATGCATTCACGGTTAATTTTGTGCATGTAGAGCTTGTACTTGTTTTCCAAATTATTGACCTTGTTCTTATACTGCGGTCATGTAGGACATTCCATTAATTATTTAATTTTGACTTCACGGTGAGACTACATTAAAACTAAATGAAATTTTTTTGGATTAAAATAAAATATTTTAAACCTTAAAGACCAAAACAGAATTACGCCCAAATATAAAAACCAATTTAATACTTTACCCTTTCAAAACAAAACTTTTAAAATGTATTATTAGTAAAACAAAAACTTCTCACTTACATTCTATTATCCTTATTAGAGCACTCTTTAACTAATTTTATTTTTTATAATTTGCCAATAGTTTTTCTCCTCTTTTACTTCATAAAAAAATCTTTAATTTTTCTTAAACTTTATAGTTTCATTCTTTTTTTTTTTTTTTTGCCCCCCTTAACCTAGATCCTCCCACAATCTAGAATAACATGAAAATATGTAAAAGTGAGACATTGAATTTAAAATAGGTCATCTTAGTTCTAGATAAAAAAAATTCTAAATTTAATGTGTGCTGATTGGTCTATTATGTAATTACAAAGTAGCAATAGAAATTATAGAATTGTTTTTTTTCTTTTAAGAAAGAAAATAAAAAAAATTACAAAGTCAAAAGTGTTTCTCTTCAAACGTCCGGATGAATGAAGTCCACACACCACCAAAAAAAAATGAAAAAAGAAAAAGAAAAAATAAAAGTAAAAAGAAAAAAGTCCATGCAAAACTGTTTCCCCAAAATGTTCTCACAAAACAAAAGTGAAAGGTGGCTGTACACTGGATCATTAACATGAAAAAATGAGTAGAATAAAAGAGAATCATCTTACATCTTACAT
>NC_029788.2:17144062-17146060 GCF_000816755.2 Arachis ipaensis
TGCATACCCTAGTCATTTTCAGCACAAAAGTACAAAATAGAAAGAAGTTAAAAACAATGAACAATTGAAGCAAAATTTACCACCTAGTACCAGTATATATGATCACCTTAACACGTAGACAAAATTCCACTACCAAACACAACAGCACAAGAAGACAAAAACCTGCAAAATTTTTTTGGAAGAAAATTTTATATTTTTAAAATACATTTAATGTAAATAGTAAAAAAAGTATAATCACTTTTTTTTTATGTATAACTGATTGGAATAAAACAAAAATAAAAAAAAAAGGTATCAACATTTTATAATACCTACAATTAAGTATATTTTTTAAAAAAACATATATAAATATATATGAACCAAAACTTTAAAAATAAAAGAAAAGGTGTTGAAAACATGCTACGTGTCAATTAAATGGCTGAAAAGCAGTCAAATCGTTGATCGTTCTCTGTTTTTATTACTGCTCCATAGCTATAGGGGGACCCACCAACCTCATTCTCTTTCTCTTCTTCAATTTTTATTTTTTTTATTTTTTAATAATTTTTTTTCCTCCTCTATATGATGACACATTCACTCCAGTGTTTTTGATTGGTACTATTATTAACTCCTCCATCATCAATTCTTTTTCTTTCTTTCCCTTCTTCATCAATTCCCTCACATCTCTTCTTCATTCTCTTCTATTTTATATGTCATTTCATCACCAAATTAAAGAAATAATTAATTAAAGCATAGAATGAGATATGGTGGGTTTGAGTGTAGTGTTAGAATCTCACAAAGGTAGTGGGGTTATTAACAAAACCACTATGATGATGCTAAGTAACACAACCAATTTTCCTCCTCCTTCTTCTTCATTGAATAATATTAATAATTATTCTCATAACACTATTTTTCTGAATCCAACTTTTCTAGAGCTATGCTTTCTTTGCAGGAAGAAGCTATTGCCTGGTAAAGACATTTACATGTACAAGTGAGTGTCCTTTCAAACCTTAAAACCCCTTCTTCTCTGACACTTAGCACTTTCTCTTGAAACTACCCTTCAGATCTTCAATTCCTTAGTAGTCTATATTTATTGTTTATCTTGTATTGTTCCTTCTTTAGTTCTGACAATACCACAGTTTTTTTTTTGTTATGGTTATTTAATTTATTGTTTATTTATTTGGTGTTTATATATGTGAAGGGGGGACAAGGCTTTCTGCAGTGAGGAGTGTAGGTCTAAGCAAATTTTCATGGATGAGGAAGAAGCTATTCAGAGAGAGAACTGTTCCATGGCTGCTATGAAAATCAAACCTACTTCTTCATCTTCATCTTCTTCTTCTTCTTCAGAGGCTCATAATAAAAAAGGAGCAAGAAAAAGAGGTGGTGGTTTTGTTTATTGATGATAGTCAAAGATAGAAGAACTAATAGCCTAGATTTGGAGACAGTAACTACTATGACCAAAAATGGAGACTTTCTTTTTTTTTAATTTTCTTCTTTTTTTTTGTGAAAATGTTTAAATTTGGCCCTGGAATGAATTATTAATGTATTTTGTTTTAGTTTTGAGAATTTTATAAGTATTGATTTAGATATTAAAATTATGTTTTTTTAGGTTATTAATTTTGACAAGAAAAATTAAATGCCCTAAAAAATATAATTTTATTACTAAAATAATATTTTAAAATTTTAGAAGACTAAAAGACTAAATTCAATTTTTCATACTTTTTTTTTTGTTTTGTAATTTTTGCAGCTACATTATTATTCCAGTGTTACCCATGCTTCATATATGATGGAGTAACTTCTAATAAGTCCCTTGTCCTTTTGCTTCCTAGTATGAAGCCAAATTGTCCTTTTAGCTTTTTATTATTATTTTGTGGGGGGATTCCAAATTGGTTGGCAAAAGCACTTTGGTGGTTTGTCCTAGTAAATTTCCATTATTGCCCTGTAAATTACCCTAGGATAATAATAATGCATGTTAAGAATATCATAATTCAGAATTATCCTATTTAATTTAATACTTATAATTTA
>NC_029788.2:17146286-17154667 GCF_000816755.2 Arachis ipaensis
ATCTTAATTATTATTTTCAATAAAAAGATGGGCTTATTATTTTTCTTATTAAGGTTGGAAGGGCAATTGTGGAAATTTGAAGCAGTGTGTTTGTTGGAATGTGATTTATTTCTCAAGTATTATTGCCCGGAGCATAGGGGTAGTACCAATTATATATGGGTATAGTTTTTTCATTTGTCATGATCGTAAAAAGTTGATTTTGGTAGGGTTGTGGTGATGGTTCAGCCCTCTCCCTTGGCCTTGGGCTTTGTGGCAATATAATGAATATGTAGCATACTCTCTGTTTTTAACCTAAATGACAAAGCAATATACAGAACCTACTATTCTTCATTTTTTCTTTCTTATACACAAGGACTCTATTTGAATATTATTTTTGAAATCAGAATATATAATAAATAATAGAGATAAAAAAATTTCATTTGGTTATTGACTTATATAGAAATAAAGATGTCAAATTTTTTAGTTCTAAAAACAAAATGTTCTTTATTTCTATATAAGGAGTGTTAGGGGGCAACAGATTTTATGATTTGTAGCCACTAATTAGTTATTATTAGTGTTTTTAATGATGTGAAATTACATCTAATAATGTAAAATTATTCACTTTTTTTTAATGATTAAATATTGATAAAATTTTAATAAAAATGTTGATCTCTTAAATTTTTTTATCCTGTATTTCTGTCTTAGATATAGAATCTAAATGCAACTAATGTATAGTGGCAATTGATCATGTATGTTAGATCCGCATCCCACTATATAAGTGGGTTTTTTTTTATTATGTTTAAAAAATTTATTCATATAATTTTAAATTTTAGATTTTTTTAATTTTTTATTATTGTTTAGTGTTTAGTGGAAAAAAATTAGACAATTAAATCAAAGTGAGTGAGTGTCCAAAGTACTTACTATATGAGAGACTCAGAGACTAAATTAGTTATCATATGTGAGAATCTATGTTTGAGAAAGACAAAGAAAGTGAGTGACCTTGTGTGAGATAGAGAAACCAAAAAGAGTAGTTACACAAAATAAATACCCAATTCTTTTTATATATTGATATAGATAATACAATTCATCCAATATTTAATGTATTGATCATCAGTAGTTTATTTTATGATTTATGTCATCTATTATATATTGATGAACCATATAAGTGAAATATATTTTGTAAGAAAAAATAAGATATATTATGAAAGTGTAGGCATACATTGACCAACAGGGAAAAAAAACATTGCAATATTTTATGTGAAAAAGTTGTACTGAATTAAGAGCATTAAAGGAATTAAATGTTGATTCTTATGTTGAATCATTCTTCAGTTTTTTAACTCACGATAATTTAATCTTTATCAATAAACAAAATCTTGAAAGAGAGAAAGAGAATAAGTAGTTTAAGCCTCAAGTTTTCAACAACGTGGAGTCTTTGAAAAAAATGTGAAAAGTTGCGACGCCTTGAAGAATAATATAGCTAGGTACATTCTTATGAAAAAATTACAGGTAAATAACTGCTAATTAGTTAATTTTAAATAAAATTTAATTAATAATAATTAATTTTATATTTTTTAAAAAATAAAATTTAAATAATTATCATGTTACTTGTATAATAAAAATCAATTATTTAATCAATTATTTACATAAGATATATATTAAAATATAAAATATATATTAAAAATAAATAAGATAAAAACTCATATTCAGTTAATTTTATATGAAGTTGATATTTAAAAATTATTAAATAATTTAATATATTTAATTAAATTATCATCTAATAATTATTATTTATCAACTTTATATAAAAATAACTATATATAAATTATTATAAAATAAATAATATATATTTATACACAAATATATAATAACTAACTCAATATTTTTTTTTATATGGATATAATCTTTTTGCTAAACGTTTAAGACTTGATATCTCCATGCTTCAAAAAGTCGTAAATATGTTGTGGGTGTGAAATGTGATTCATTAAAATTAGTAGTTCGTAAGGGTAGATTAAATCTTTTAAACTTTAATTTAAGCACTCCTTGCAATTAATAAACGAAAAACTAAAAAAGTAACTACTTGAACTTAGTTAGATAAATGTACTTATCATATATTTGTCCTTTGATAGTACGCACATAGTTTCAGTTAGAAACCGGATGCATTGCTTGAAAATTTTGCACAAAATAAGAAACTTCATCGACCATTATTAGGTGAATCTTGATGAGTACTATTCTACATGTGCCTACCTAGCGAAAGGACCATTAATTATTACGCTCTCATATAAAAAGATAAATCATAGCCTTTTCATTTTTTATTTAGTTTATANAAAAAATTAAAAATTATATTTTACTTTCTCAATTCAAAAAAAAATAAAAAAAATCCATTTCACAAAAATCTTTTTCATTATTATAATAGATCTTAAAAAAAGTTTGTATTTAATTGTTATTCAAATAAAATACTACGTCAACTTTTATAGTTAAACTGATATTGTTCACATACACAAATAAAAAGTTTTATTTATGCACTCTAAATTTTTTACATTGTAGATCAATCTGCATCTAAATTTCTCTCCAACCTCAACATCATTCCTAACGGCGGCGTCATTCACAGCAGCATCAAAACCACCAATTTGAGCTTTGTCATGTTCATTTAAAGGGTCATCAAATCTCCCAAAAGTATTTCCAACTCCACCATCATTTCCATCTTCAACGTCAAATTCAAAATGATCCTCGTGGTCTCCATCGTCTGCACTGTCATCAAATTTATCCTCCTCACTAGACGCTTCTGATTCACATTCAACCTCTACTTCTACGAAATCACTCTCATTGTACTCAGCTTCAGTTGGCACATAGTCCTTATCATTCGAACATATCTCAACACCGTTACCTTCCCTACAGCCATCAACAACATACACCGAGCAATGCTTAACAGTTTGCGACACTAATAACCTACCCATTCTCATGGCATCTCCATCACTCATCAATTCTCTGAGACCCGAGCTCAATTGACAGCCTGGTTCACAGTACCAGATCCTGACATTCCCTTTGTACCCTAACTTTTGCAACTCACTAACTATTTCTTGCAAACTCCATTCATCGAGCTCATAATGCATATCTTCCAACACCTTTCCCCCCAAATATTCTAGCCCATTCCCTAAATCATGAAACTTGTCACTATGGTGTATGTCTATGGTAAAATCTGAGTCCCCCATCCCTACAGGTATTAAAAACAGAAACATAATCCATTTAAAGCAACATCGGCACAGCCATAATAATCAACATTCAAGAATAAACAAAATTCATCATCCAATACCATAGTAGCTCCATTCAACCACATAATTTGAAAAAAAGGTTGAAACTTTTATAAGTTGAAACCATCAGCATACATTACACTTTCACAAATCTCCCATTGAAAGCAAAATCTATTTAATAAAAATAGAAGTAGAATCCATTTAAAGCACCAACATCATAGCAACAACATTCAAACAATGCCATATTTTTTTTTGAAAAAATTAACATAAATATCAACTTTTAACACTGAAAAATTAGGGTTTTTTCTTTGTCACTTACTTGCAGAAACTTCGACTGCAGAGAGATGGAGCAGAGGCGTGGTCGGAGGCTCGGCAACGTGCGGCACGGTGACTCCAGGCGAGGGCCTTCACCGCGACGAAAGGAAGACGCCTTGGCCGGACAAATCGTGAAGAAGACCTCAGAGAAGAACAACGAACAAGGGCCCAGCACAGAGAGAAGGCAACGGAGGGGACACCAGCAACCGTCTGTTGCAGTCGATGGCAGACACACACGCCGTCGACGGAGGCAGGAGACGGAGAACACAGGAGAAACTTAGGGGTTCTTTTTTTCTTAGGAATGAAATGTGAGGGGTTATTTGGATATTAGGAAAAAATTCAGATTACTTCATCAAGCCTCTACAGCTAATTTTCAAGAATATTCCTTTTTTATGAAAAATATTCTGTTATCTCAAACGGTACACTGACGACATGGATTTAATTGAAAAAAAAAAGGTACAGGGACCCAATTGAAAAGAAAAAAAGTATAGGGACCTAATTGAAAATTCGGTGAAACTATAGGGACCTGTAGAGTAATTAAACCAAAAAATATCCTGAAATGATGTAATCACTAATCAAGAGGAACAAAAAAAAAGAAAGTGATTTTAAATGAATCCCACTATAAACAAATAATTTGAATAAATATAAATATTACTATTTTAAAAAATAACTAGAATCTTAGAATCAGAGTATTTTTATTAGAAGCATAGTTCAGGGGAACCTAGGTATGTAAAAGTTACCATGAATTGGCGCTGCATCAACTTTAAATTATGAAGGTTTTTGTATAATTTCTTTTATTTTTAATCTTTATATCTATGTTATTTGAATATATGAACTTTCATCATTAACCATCAAAATTAGATTTTCACTTAATTTGACATAAGAAAAAGCAAAGATAGAGAGAAGTGGCATATACAAGCATTTATTTTTATATGTATAAAACTTCCATCGATATCTTTTTAAAATAAAACTTAAGAAATAAAGAAAGTATCAAATATTTAGATATTTATTACTGATGTCTTATCTTTTGTTTTATTTGTATCTCAAATATATATTTTTTTTATCGTTGTTATAGGCTCGACTCAAAATTAAGGAGAGAGAATTTAATTTGTGACTTATTCTCTTCAGTAATGTTATAAAAAATAAACAAAAATAAACAAAATATACATCACACTAAAATGGTATAGAAAATTACAGACTTTCGAATAAATAATAAGTAAAATTACATCACAAAACATAAATAAGTCTCTTTATGCTTGATGTTGAACACTCCAGTTATTGAGCACTCTAAATATTATATTTGTCTTACTTTAATTTTTTCCCAAATAATTTTACTATGTTAACCACTCATATCATTCTAATTTCATATACTTAACTCATTTATTCTGTTTTTATTACCATACATTTATATCTATGTGATCCACTTCACCCAATTATTATTGTTTGTTATAGTCACACTTTTTCATTCCTTTTTTGCCTTAAAACCATTGATCCCAATATTTTGCACCAAATACTTCATTGCATAAACTTTATTTAATTTCTTAGATTCCATTGCTCCCAATTCATACTTTTCTTTCCATTTAGCTACTTTACTATATCCTTGTTATCAATAAAGATCACAATATCCTCTTTTTTGGCCAATAATTCATCCAATAGAAATTGAACCACTAATTCCATATTTATAATAATAGTTTAACTCTCAGATTTTTTAACAAGATTCTCCTCCATAAAACACTTTATTATACCATGAAAATCTTCAATGTATCCACCAACAACAACATTATTATAGGTAGGAACTTATATTTTAGAGTAAAGTATTCTTTTTGTCCTCAACGTTTGGGGTAAATTCTATTTGTGTCCCTAACGTTTATATCGTCCTATTTGTATCCCTAACGTTTGTAAAAGTGATTCAATGTTATCCTGCCGTCAATTACACATCATGAGGGCTTTAGTTTGAGTTTTAAAAATCTCTTCTTCAAATTATAATACAAATGTCTGTGATAGAATCGATGATCTACTCCGAAAAATAGCTGATCAAAAGTTGAAAATAATTCCTACAACATTTACATAATTCACTTTTCTAGGGACATAATTGAATCTAAACACAAATAGTGGGTATAATATTAAAATCGAACACATCCAAGTGAGATCTAATTGAGAATGAATACATTTAAGTGAGAATAATTGAAAAATATAATCTGATTTGTTAGTATAATTGGTAGTAGGATAACATTGAATCACTTTTATAAACGTTAAAGATACAAATAGGACGATTTAAACGTTAGGGATACAAATAGAATTTACCCCAAAAGTTGGGGATAAAAACGATACTTTACTCTAAATTTAATTAATAGTATTAAATTAGGATGTAGTGTATTTTTATTTGATTAGTGGTTGTTCATGTTGTTTAAAATGGTCATTGTTTACCTAGCACTCATGAAAAATTAATGCCATACCTAACATGAATGAAAAAAAAAATAAAATCTTTGTTTATGTAGCATGCATGGCACACATGCATGTCAATTGTCAAGTAGATCATTAGATGGACAAGCTCAAAAACAGGGGAGCAAGTCAATGGCAAAATCCTTCAATTTAAGTCTATCACCAAAAGGAAAAAGAAAAGAAAACTATCATCTTATCATTTCCACCCTGCTATTTACAAACCCATATGCCATCAACCAAGAAAGTAATCTGTCAGAGCATTATTACTGATTATTCAGAATCCATGACCAGTAGGCAGCTTCCCTCAACTTCACGTTCTTTCCGCTGTTTATAATAATCTAAACCCAGAACTACCATCATTATGATTATCAATATAATAATCCTAAACCCGAAAATACATACTAACAATAATAAAAAAAAACATACTTAGAACGAAATATTCTTTGATCACCGGAAAAAGAGGGAAGAAAAACCATATATACAGTTGCAAAAATGAGCCAAGATCATCAAGAAGGGCCGACACTCTTACTGTCTTCACTCTCTGACAGTTGTTGTAGTTGCTGCTGCTCCTGTTGTTGTAATACTTGTAGTTCTAGTTGTTGTTAGTTGTAATAGTTGTAGTTCTAGTTGTTGTTGTTGCAATACTTGTAGTTGCTGTTGTTGTTGTAATACTTGTAGTTCTAGTTGCTGTTGTTGTTGTAGGGTTAAAGGTAGTGCTTGGTGCTCTGATGGGAGCAGCAACTGGCCCTCAAGAGGGTAGTGATGTTGAGTTGCAAGGATGTAATTTCCCCCTACTCCATGCTGTGGTGGTTGTTGCAATTGTGGATGATAACTTCCACCACTATCAAATGTCCCCAAACCCATACAAGGTGCCATCTCACCTCCTTGACCGCCTGAAGGTGCACCCATGTGGCCAAACACTCCACTTCCACTGACATTACCGCCGTAGGGTGCCGCAGTCGCAACAGGTTCAATCCCAGCAGCAGCATTGTGTCTTAGATACTCCTGTTGCTGTTCTCGGAATGCCACAGCAGCAGCAAGTTGTTGGGCCTCCAACAACTCTTGCAGCCATGGGTCCGGCTGCGGGACAGCACCACCACCACCCAATGACCTATTATGCTGCATAGCTGACTTAAAAAAAGGTTCATCATCTGGGCCGTTCGATAGGCCCAAATGGGCTGAAGACCGTTCGATAGGCCCAAATGGGCTGAAGAGTGTACAACATTTGGATCGTAGGATGGGTCTAAATGGGCTGAATACTGTACAACATTGGAGCCGCAGGGAGGGCCTAAATGGACGGGAGGTGAAGTCAGAGGCTTTTCCTGAGGGTTGAATGGACCTTGAATGGCTGGCGGGTTGATGTAGGCACTAAGTTCTCTCTTGGCGTTTTCGAGGACGGCACGTCTCTGGCGGAGGAGCTGCTGGAGGATGGAGACTTGGAAGGTGCAGCCATAGACCGGGTTGCGGAGGCGTGCCTTCGCCTGGAACGCAAGGGACTTCACCGCATCCTCGCGCTGGGATGGATGTAGCTCGTTGAGGATCTTGCCGACGTTGCTGGCGCCGAAGACGCGGTGGACGCATTCGAAGCGCTCTGGGTCGTTCGCTGGGAAGTACGGTGCGAAAATGCACTCCGGTGTGCACTTCCGACGAAGGAACTTGCATGCCGCGCATGATGTAGGCGTCGATGACATTCTTCTTTCTTTTTTATCCTTTTCTGCGTACTATTCAATTCGATTCTGTTACTATGATTATTTTGTTTCTTGAAATAAAGAATATGATTTGAAATTCAAATGACCTAAATTGATGAACAAAGTTATCGATCAAATCTCATAATTACACGAGTTTGTTGAGAATATCGTCAGGTTAAAACTTAAAAATGATAGTTTTTTACCATTAAAAGCTTAGCACCTCGAGGTGGTCGGAGGAGGCGCCGACGGCAAGGTGCAGGCAATGGGAAGGTTGGCGGGTGCGGCAGCAAACACGGAGACTCTGAGACTGAAAGCGTTACTGGGAGAGGGTGGTTGGAATTGCAACAATAAGAATTCAATCCCCCTGCACAGTGCACACCCTAGTCTTTTTCATAAGAATTCACTCAAGATTCAAGAATGATCTTCTCTTTTAAAGGTTTGAAATAAATAAAAATAAATATTCATTTCAGAATTTTAAATTTTATATTTGTTTTCTTGTAAATAAATCAGATCAGAAGTAATTTGATTTTTAAATGATTTTTACAATAATTATATTTAATATTTGAAATATTAAAATATTTTTATTTATAAATAAATATTCAATAAAAATTGTTTTTTAGAGTAATAGATTTGTAAAAAAATTCACTGATTTAAAAGTAATTTCAAATCAAAAATTAAATTCACATCTATTAATATATTATAATTATTT
>NC_029788.2:17154695-17165595 GCF_000816755.2 Arachis ipaensis
AACGTTTGGGGTAAATCCTATTTGTGTCCCTAACGTTTAAATCGTCCTATTTGTATCCCTAATGTTTGTAAAAGTGATTCAATGTTATCCTGCCGTCAATTACACATCATGAGGGCTTTAGTTTGAGTTTTAAAAATCTCTTCTTCAAGTTATAATACAAATGTCTGTGATAGAATCGATGATCCACTCCGAAAAATAGCTGATCAAAAGTTGAAAATAATTCCTACAACATTTACATAATTCACTTTTCTAGGGACATAATTGAATCTAAACACAAATAGTGGGTATAATATTAAAATCGAACACATCCAAGTGAGATCTAATTGAGAATGAATACATTCAAGTGAGAATAATTGAAAAATATAATCTGATTTGTTAGTATAATTGGTAGTAGGATAACATTGAATCACTTTTATAAACGTTAAAGATACAAATAGGACGATTTAAACGTTAGGGACACAAATAGAATTTACCCCAAAAGTTGGGGTATATTTTACATACCCACTAAGATTACTCTCCTATTAACTTTTTTCATCCGTGCTAATTTTAATTCGAGAATGGATCCTCTCAAATTTTTTTTTCAATTATTTGATAAAGTATGATATCTCACCTTACATTTTTTTTTTAATAAAATAAAAAAAAACATATAAAAAAAATTTTAAAAGATAAAAATTACACTTTACCAAATAATTAAAAAAATTTTAAAAATCCATTCATCCTTAATCCATCATCTTTCTTCTCTCTTACTACACCCCCATTAATTTACAAATGTGTTCACATACTGTCAAGTGTCAACTACTATTAGAAATTATTTAAAAAAAATTGTTTAAACATATACAATGAATGTTGTAGTCAACAAACTCCTATAATATTACCATTGCGAATAAATGGAAGAAATAAGTAAAAATAATCCAATTAAAAACAAAAATAAAAAAATTTAACTCAAAAAATTTAAAATATCCGAATTAAAGTTTTATATCTATACAAAAACCAAATTTTTTCTTTATTAAATTATAAAAAAAATATTTTAAAAAATACATCATTCATTAATAATATTAAAGCTTTCATGGTAACTTTAAATTTCGATGGAAATCATGGAAAATGGCTCTAAAAGTTAAAAACACTGAAATTTAGCAAGAGCATATAGAACTCATAAAAACAAATTAATAAGTATTGCTACACCGAAATCCTCTGCCATTAAGGGCATAAATACATGCATAGCTCATTGAGGAGTTACCACTAAATTAACTCATATGGAGGCTGCTATTGTTTGATCTCAAACATAAGCCAAAATCAAACAATATATTCCTACCCTAGATGTAAAAGATGCATTTTGATTCTTGCTGATATCATCTTAGTAAGTACATACAACAATTTACGCCAACTCATGCATCTAGTTCTCATAACCCGTTACCAGTTATCACACACCATCGAGTTCATGAGAGCTCAACTATCCTTGCTCGTTTTTTGGAATTATGATTTCCCTTCCGTTTTTCATCATCAAGAGATGAAAGCTTTCTACCATCATTTCCAGCATCACCACTTCTAATTCCATCATCCTCGTTATCATCTTCAGCACTGCTTTCATCTGAATCTGTGTCTGTGTCTTTGCCATCAGCGGCCAATGAAATCGCAGGCTGACAACTGGAAATTGCTGATTCAGCAGCAGCCACAGCCTCAGGTGTATTAAGATCCGCAACACCAAGCATCAAATCCTTAAAAAGAAAAAGATTGAGCAAAAAAACCAATGCAATAATCAACTATTTGCAGGTCAGTAGCACGAATCATACATAGAAGATATGACATGGATTGAACAATGAATTACCATTTCAATAACTTTGGATTCATTTCCAGTGAGCTCTTCAATATTGTAATTCTCAGGATGATCCTATAAATTTTCAAAACAAAGCAACAAGAAAATAGATAGGAGAACGAAGGGAGAAAATGGTTGTGAAACAAAAAAAATATGGCTTCAATCAGAACTCAAATTTGAACCTTCGCATCAAGTTCCAGCCGCTTATTTGCTTCTGACATCACTCCTAAGAAATCTTTAACCTTCCCTAAAACTGCATCAATCCAAAATTAAAAAAAAAAAAAAGGTCATGGTAGGTTAAAAATATTGCAGCTCAATTTTGTGATTCCATCTTAGGGCTATGCTCTACTCAAAGTACTAGTTCAGTGATTACAACTATAATATTCACTTGTACTAAGTATTAACTAGGTAGATTCATTTGAACACCAAATTCAGCAGTGAAATATTGTCAAAAAGAAAATTATTATCATGTATATCAACAATAAAAGCATTCAGTTATCTTCTACTGATAACATCAACAACTACTTAATTAAGAACAAGGGACTAACCCCATACTAAAAATGTAGAACAGTAAAACAACAAAACATGTGAACAAGCAGAGAAAATCTAATCAAGCAAATCACACAGACCAATGAAACAGATTTTGCCATCAAATATTTACGTTCTTATTTCATTGCCATCACTACAAATATAAGATCACAAACTTTGATTTCCCAGCCTAAACTAGTTCACTTCTAAGTTATAACAATAGCTTGGAATATGCAGACAATCCTTTTGGCATTGCACTTGAAAGTGCCAACTAAGAACTCAAATCAAACTAAAATTAAGAATAAGACCACATCAAAGTCAGACACTGATACGAAACGAAGGATAAACAAAAAGATACACACTGAAATTGAATAAAAAAATAAATTGAAATTAAAATAGAAAACAAAAGAATAGGTTGAAATTGAATACAAAGGGAATTACGCTACTTTTTATCCAATTTTTTGATGCAACAACAAAAGGATTCTCTCAACTTAACTTGTCAACACCATAATTTGGGAATTGAATCGAAGGGAATCACTCCATCTTCTATCCAATTTTCCGATGCAACAAGAGAGTAACTCACTTGACCTCACTTGTCCATGTCATGGTTTCAAAACCAAAAAAGTGGTTTTTCACACCTCTAATTTCTCAGTGACGACTACAATAGTTTAGGAAATATTAACAACCTCATATTAGGTTAAAATAAAGAAAACCCTATGCCCACTGACATAAAACCCAATCTACTAACTAAATAAATAAAATTAAAGTACATGAAATTAAATTAAACATTCTAATATTTAAAAAATATAAACTAATAACTACTAAATAATACTTAAACTATTCATGACACAAACTTTTGAAGCACGTAGCAGACACTTATGGGCAACTCTGGCACTTGCAGAGAATAACTATATCCCTATTGAGATCCAAATCCAACTGCAATGCTCATTAACTTATTCACAATTATAAAGTATCATGATTCATCTCACTAGCAGGCAATGTAATTGGGGGTTATGAATGCCATATGCATCAACATGATTGTAAAACTTATAAAAGCAAATCATATCATATTGAGTCCAATTAAGCAATTTGAATGAATAATAAAATATGCTGAGACACTAGAAGCAAACAAGAGTAATGTGTTGAAATATGAAGAGAGATATCATTGTTAGATAGTGGTTAGTAATTTGGACGGTGCATTTATGGAGAGTAGTTGAGAAGGTACTCTAGATTTATCACTCTCCTCTATATATGTTGGCCTTTTCCCTTGTAACGATACATAACAATTCACACAATCAGTAATAATCTCTCTCTTTTCTCTAATTACTCTAATATTTCCAGCTGAGTAACCATGAATCTTAATATAACATCAAAGACATGGTATCCTCCTTGAAAACTGTTGCAGCACTGCTGCCGTCCACCATTGTCAAATCTGGCCAAAGACCACACCCTTGGCTTCTCCTTGTCCAGCAATGCCCAACCTCTCCAACCTTGTCAACAGTGTTGCTCTTTGACAAGCCACGTGTTGCCACATTCAACATATCTCTGACAAACAAGTCAACGACTTCACTTCCACTAGTGCCTGAGGGCACATCAACCACTGTATTCTGCTGCCAACTCCTGCAGCTACTGACACCTCAATGCTCACCTCTTTGTGCTATCTTTGCATATGTGTTTATCTCCTTGATCAAGCCGCTAGTCCACTACAGTATCAAACTTGATTTATCCCTAATGGGTGCCATGACTATTTGAGTATTGATCTCCTGCTTCTAATAGTGCAAGTCTGACCCCTTTGTTGTCTGTGTAACCTCCTCCAGCATCTCCCTATTCTTACTTTTGGTATCTAGTCCTCTTGGCACAATGGTTGCGTTTGTTTATAGGCACGGAACATTGAAGATACAGAGATACAAACTATGTTTGATAGATAAAACATAGACAGAGACAATGTGTGTAGGAACACTAAATTAGTGTATTTTGCGTCCTTTCTGTCAAGGACACAAAAACACTAACAAGAGACAATTTATTTTTCATTTTTTCTTTCAATATTTCTACCAAATTTTCAAAATTATGTTTTTCATCATATTTTTCTTCCTAAATTTTTGTATGGAAAAAATAAGAGTACATTAGACTTTTATATTTTGTTCTAGTTTATCACCAAACAAAATACAAGAACATTAATCTTTGTGACTCTGTCCATTGTGTCTTATTCTCAATGTTCTGTCTTATCTTGTTCTGTTCTCAGAACCAAACGCAGCCAAAGTGATGAATATTGGGTTGTGTTTTCCTTCCAACCTCCCATTGTGAACCATACCCACGGTAATATTTGTCATTCACAGTCTTTGCCAGTTATATGCTATTTATGGCCTCTTTGAAAGACAATGACTGCTCAACCAAGTCGCTTTCCTAGGTTCTTTACCTCCTTACCGGCCCAAGCAGTTCCGGATAGTCCCAGCAAGTCCCCAACAGTCCCAGCTACCCCCTGCACAACTCCAGAAGTCGCAACAGACCCCTGCACATCTTCAGCAGTTCTTGCTGGCCCTGACATGTTTCCAGCAGATACAGATGGCCTTTCTTTAGTCTTCATATTATATTTCCACGAGTATTATTGTAAAAAGCTTAGAGCTTAGTAACTTTAGCTTGAGGGGGAGTCTTAGACAAGAAGTTTATCCTTAAATATCTCATAATATCAAATAATATCTTCTATAGGTTATTTATGTTCTAAGCTTGATAAATATTATCTATATGCTCAAGCTTGTGGGGAAGTGATGAAAGGAAAAGGAGAGGGCAAGAGTCAAAACAGAGAGGATGCGAGGATAAGAGTTTGTTAGTTCACAGCTGTCAAATAAACATGATGATAGAGCAAAGTAATAAATTTCAGAGCAATTGACACAATTAGTAATAATCTTTCTCTCATTTGTCTAGTTACTCTAATATTTCCAGCTGAATAACCAGGAATAACATAATCAAATTCAAAATCTAGAAAAGATAAAGCATTCACAATCTCAGAACAATATCATCTGATTCCATACTGCACAATGTTTCAAAAGAAAATTTCTTTAGGGTAGAATATGGACTAATCTCAACTACTAATCAAAAGGTCGCATAGATCTACCAATCATTCACTTTTACTCAATTATATGATTTACTAACAATGAAAGATAACTATTATCAAATTATTAAACAATTAAAACTACCAATAATCAAATATTTCATTGAGATCTTTAATTATTTCTACCTTCAATAATAATAATAGTAGATAATAATCATGGCTAACAATCTAAACACCCCCACTAAGAAAACTACTAATTAAATTCAAAACCCAACATGAATAATTAAATACTTAAATAAATAAATACGACAAGAATAATAACAGCCAAGTGTTATTAAACAAAAATGAACTTAATTATTAGCATAGGTCCTACTTCCACCATAAATAAATGAATAAAATTAAAAAATATAAGAACTTGGGATGAATTTGAAACAGTACGTTGGCTTTTGGGAATAGAAGTAAGAGGAGTGCCATTAGGGGGAAGTATCTTAGTTTGAGTGCATTGTTCTCTTTTGCCGTTACAAACAAGAAGTGTGGATTCTGCATAAAAGTGAAAAAAATTTAAAAAAAATCAAACTTCAACAATACGATATCTAAAGCAAAATATATATAAAATAAATAAAAATGAAAAAAGAAAAGGGAGAAAAAAATAGACCTAAGGATGAGAGGGGTGTGGCCTTGTGCTCCAAGTGAAGAAGCTCCTTGCTCCTTTCTGCCATGGAGACTCTGGCAGTTATGACTTGTGAGCAAAACAAAGGTTCATGGTGAGACAAACACAAAGAGAATAAGGAAAAGAGTAAAACCAACATGGTCCCCACCCCATCCCCCATTTTGCATAACTTCCCAGTCCCCACACCATACCCTTGACGAGTGACGGGTACCAATTCCTCGCCCAATACCCGGATCAGAGTGGATATCTATGGATTTTCAAAGAAAATTTAAAAAAAAGGGACTTAAATATTCTTCAACCATATTACAAGCATAATCTTCATTGTCGTCAAGACTTAAATCGAAATAAACATTGTCTTTATCCATAATTCAAACAAAGTTTAAATAGTAATAAGCAGAGTTTCAGAAGACAAATTGTCATACCTGAGAAATAGACAAATTCATGTCAAAAAGTACACAATCTACCCTTAACTAGTCTAATACAACATAATGCATATGCTAAAAAATAACAATCAAACTAAACCTAGCTGCCAACAGTTTATAAAAAGGTTAAGTATACTTTTTGTCCTGAAGTTTGTCAAAACTTTCAAAAATAATACTAAATTTTATTTTGTTTCAATTTTGTCTAAAAGTTTTCAATTTGCATCAAATTACCCCAACAGCTAAATTTTCAAGAAATTTATGACCAATTTAGCAATAATGTTTGACAATTAGGGGCCAGTTGCTTGTGTGAAAAGGTTACTTAAGAAATTGTTGCTGAATTAATCCTAAATTTCTTAAAAGATTAGCTTCCTGGTACATTTCATGCAAATCAAAAACTAGTAGGAGAAAATTGAAATAAAATAAAAGTTAAGGATATTTTCAACCTTTTGACATACTTCAAGACAAAAATATACTTGACCCTTAAAAAAACATCTAACCTAAACCAAAATCACTGCTAAACTTGTATCAAAAAGACCCAACCTAAACCTAAAATCACATTATATCATCAAAAAAAAGAAAAAAGAGCAGAGGTAATGACAACGGCCTACCTGCTGGCTGCAGATGGACCGTAAATTGGCCACGGAAAGGGAGGGGCAACGCAGTGGGACCGTGACGGACTGACGGCGACAGAGGGAGGCACGGCTAGTCGGCAAGACGCAGAGGCTCAGAGGAAGAGGCGAGGCCACAAACCGAGTGGTGAGAGGCGATGTCGAGGGACAGTGGAGACGAGGCAGTGGCGGCGAGGCAGAGACGCAGAGTGAGTGTGAGTGGATGAGAGAGTAAGGTTGCGAGAACTGAACCGGTCAAGTGACGGGTTCAAAGGTTTGTCCAACAGTGGCAAAAAGACGCTGGCGGCAGCGACGCGGGCAAGCGGGAAGAGACGCTTGCAGCAGCCAAAGGGGGAGAGACGGGAGCCGCGACGCAAGAGGTGAACGGCGTAGGAGATGTGGAGAACAGAGAAACAATGCCGGCGGGGGTGCCTCTGCTGGAGTTGGAAGAGAGAAAAGGGGAAGGAAGGGGAGAAGAGGAAGGCGGCGGCAGCGGGGGTTAATGATTTAGGGTGATTTTTAACCTTTAAACATGTAAGCTTGAAAAGACAAGTTGTTCTCTCACGATTCAAAATTGGTGAATTTTAAGGTACCTCTTATTCTGGTATCTAAATTGTTGAAGTTACTTTTATAAATAAAAAATAAAATGTATAAAATAAAGATAAAATATTTAAAATTTATTAAATATTATGTTTGTTTGGGTGTCATTATTTTGATAAAAAAATATTATTTTAATAAAAAAAGTTTTTTTTTATTTTTTAGTATACTTGACAAATTTCTAGTAATAAAAAAAAATTAGAAAAATAAAAAAAATATCTTTTTTGAGAAATTGTAATTTACATTTTTTTTAAAAAAGATCTTTTTTTCTTAAAAAATTGTTATACCCAAACATAATTGATAGATAAAAAAAATCTTTTTGCATCATTTTGGGGATGGGACCTTGGAGGCTTTTCTCATTTATATAATGATTTTTTTTCTCGTAGATTTCCCTTCTTTTCTAATGCGTTTCGGATATAAAAATCATTTATTGCTCTATGGATACCTAGGTTAAATTGAATCCATGAACTCAATCCGGCTATTCCTTTTTTTATTCTTCCAAATCAAATCCCCTAAGTCATGAATGGTTAATTGTCTTATGACTCATAAATTTACTCATAAATCTGATAGAAATTTTTTTTTAACAACTTTTCAAGAGAAAAATGATACCTTTTCTCATTCGCGCTACCAGCGGAGCCCGGGCACACTCCGTTCCTTTGATCAAAGAATAATATTCTTTGAATATTTTTGTGAAATTGAAAAAATAAATAAAAAAAATGTTTTCAAAATTCTTCTAATTTTTATGTCTAGGAAACTGGCTTATTTAGTACTTTCTATTTTTTATTACTTTTCTATTTGAAATGAGATACCCAAACATAAAATTATTTTTACTTTTTCATAAGATCTTTTAAAAAAGATAACCCGAAAGAAGCTCACCTAAACAAGCCCATTATCTATTTACTTTTGTTAGTAAGTTAGACATAATGTTATAGACAACATAACATTTACCTTTAAAATTATTTAATCGGTCAATTCAATTAAAATAGGTTCAGAAAATCGGACCGGTCATCAAATCGCTTTAGTTACTGGTTCACTGGTTTATTGGTCTAACCAGTCCAACCGGTGGTTCAACCGAATAAATCGTTTTAGAATAGAATAATAAATAAATTATAAAGTGCTTTATACAGGTAAGCTTATTAGAAATATGCAAAACTCTAAAAACATGAGAAAGTACCAGTTGAAAGCTTCTAATTACAATTGTTACCAAATATATATGTCCTTTATGTAAGGTTAAATTTGAATGGAAAAGCATCTTATGTGCAATACATCATAGAGGTCACATTCAATAATTTTATTGACTTGAAGCTCATTAAAAAAACAAATAAAAATTAAAACTCCTTGATTCTTTGGCAACCAAATGAATTCAAAACAAGATACAACTTAGCTAAATTTAACTAAAAAATTTAATAAATAAATTCAGTTCAATACAACAGAGAAGACTTAATCATTCAGATAAAAGCTCATGCTTTAGTATCATTTTAACATAAATTAACAAAGAATTATCAAAGTTTAAGCATAATTTTTTTCAATACAGCATAAAAAAACAATCAAACAGAGTACAGCCCAGCAGTAGCAGCAGAGTTAATCATTCAACAATAGCATTAACCATGTTCTTAACCTAAAGCAGGAGCCAAACACAATGAAAATTAACAGCATGTTCTTAACCACAACACAAGACCATATCTGCCTACAGCATTCAGCCATTCAACACAACACAATTCTGCCTACAATCAGATAACCCCAATCATAAACATCATTACCAAATTAAATAAAAAATCAACCAAAAATCACCTTGCAGATCAAAAACTCAATCTCTTGAACTCAATAATTACATCAGTTATCCAACTAAATAATTTCATCACAGTTATCATAAACTGATTTCAAAGCCTAGAAGCAGTAAGCAAAACCAATCAACAAAGCACTGACTGAGTATTCTGTTCTGATTCTGTGACTGGGAAGCAACAAATTCAAGTTACAGCAACAAATTCAACAAATTCAACAAATCCAAGTAAAGTCCCGATTTACAGCAACATTTAGATTAGCAACAAGGCAAATTTGATTAGCAATTCAGCAACATGCAAAAATACAGGGAGAAGGGAAATCTGAAAAGAGAGAACAGGGAAGCGATGGTGCAGGGACTCACCAACGATCGACGGCGAGTCGGAGACCACCCCACGGAAGGCGACGAAGCAAGAGACAACCCCACGAGTTGCTTCTGCCGCCGGCGACGAGACAGACGAACCACGAGATGCCAGTGACTGAGACGAGACTCGAGTGAGGCTGGGAGGCAGAATCGAGCAGAGACAACCACGGACGACGAGCAGCAACCAACACGCACAGCTCGAGCACTCACTGGCGGAGGGAGGCGCGAGCAGCCGAGCACAGAGGAGAACGGCGAGATGCGAGCACCCGACGTGGAGGATCCGGCGAGAGGCCCGAGAGCACGAAGACGGAAGTACTTGAGTGCGATGGACGGCGGCAGCAGTCTCTCACTCCGACAGACGGCGACAACTATTGGTGGAGACTAGGGTTTGCTTTCTTGGGTGGAGGCTAGGGTTTGATGAAGGAAGGAGTTGGAGAAGGGGGGAATGGGGGATAACGCGCAACTTTTTCCCTTTCAAGGAAGGAAACGAGGTCGTTTTCTGTGAACCGGCCTGGTTCCGGTCAACCGACCTGCCAGTAACCGGCCGGTTCAGCGGTTTCTTAAGCAATTTTTTATTTTACGGTTTTGCACGTTGGATCGGATCGTTTTCTTTGTCAGTTTCCGGTTGAATCGGTTCGATCGACCGGTCCAATCTGATTTTTAAAACATTTAATATTTTTGACGAATATGAGAGGAAGTAACTTCTGTGCTTTCAAAGTACATACAAAGGTCTTTTATTTAGTCACAAAAAAAAAGTCTTTTATTTAAATAAAATAAAAAATTATAATCTTCAACCATTCACAAAAATAAAATAGTTGCTTCAACGTGAAAGATATACAATTTTGCAACACCCTAATGTTTTTGTAATTAAATTTTTCGTGTGAGATGGTTGAAAATAGAGCATAGTTGTTAGAATTCAAGTGGTGATAAAATATTTAAATCCATCAAATTATTGGGTCATTAAATTATTGGTTCAATTGGTGATTGAACCAGTTAACCCAATCCAATATAAATAAAAAATATAAAATAATCAAAAATTTAAAATTAAAATTTAAAATACATATCTTTAT
>NC_029788.2:17165625-17166818 GCF_000816755.2 Arachis ipaensis
ATTAGTTTATATATATTATATACTACAAATATTTATTAAAAAAATAATATTAATAGATATTATATAATTATAAAAAAATAAATAAATTTATAATTAAAATTAAAATAAATTAAATAAAAATAAATTATTTGATAAAAAATATCTATATATATTATAATTTGTATATATATTATCAAAAAGCATGATAGCATAATGATTGTAGATGGTGCTTCTTTCTTTGAGAGGAGGGAGGAAATTCATTACTTTGTAACAAGGGCACTCAAGTTCCAGATTTAGCTTAAACTAATAATAAATGAGAACTTTTACTTTAATGTTCCGTGTAAATATCCCGCGTAAGGAAATATTATTTGAAGATTGTTCATCCTAACTTACTCAAAAAAATAAAATACTTTATTCTATAAACTTTATTTAATTTCTTAGATTCTATTGCTCCCAAGACGTATTTTTCTTTTTATTTAGCCCCTTTACTATACTTTTATTAATAAAGATCACAATATCCTCTTTTTTGCCTGATTATTCTTCCAATAGAAATTGAATCACTAATTCCATATTTGTAATAATAGCTTTACTTTCAGATTTTTCAAAAAGATTTTTTTTCATAAAACATTTTATTATACTATAGAAATCTTCAATATATTTACCAACAATAACATTATTATAGGTAGGAACCTATATTTTACATACTCACTAAGACTACTCCCCTATTAACTTTCTCCATCCTTACTAATTTTAATTCAAAAATAAATTTCCTCAATTTTTTTCAATTGTTTAGTAAAGTATAATCTCTCATCTTACACTCTTTAAATAAGATAAAAAAAATGTAAAAACAAATATTAAAAAATGAAAAATATACTTTATCAAATAATTAAAAAAATTAAAAAGTTCCATTCCTCCTTAATCCATCATCTTTTTTCTCTTTTACTACACCCCCATTAATTTACAAATGCCTTCACATACTGTCAACTACTATTAGAATGAGTTAATATTATTTCATTGTTAATTTTATCAAAAATTACTAAAAAAAATGTTTAAACATACGCAATGAATGTTGTAGTCAACAAACTACTATAATATTACCATTGTGAATAAATTGAAGAAATCAGTAAAAAAATCAAATTAAAAATAAAAATAAAAAAATTAACTCATAAAAAATTTAAAATATCCGAATTAAAGTTTTATATTTATAAAATAAA
>NC_029788.2:17167206-17172089 GCF_000816755.2 Arachis ipaensis
AAAAATAAATAAATTTATAACTAAAATTAAAATAAATTAAATAAAAATAAACTATTTGATGAAAGATATCTATATGTATTATAATTTGTATATATATTATTAAGAAGCATGATAGCATAGTGATGGTAGATGGTGCTTCTTTCTTTGAGAGGAGGGGTGAAATTCATTACTTTGTAACAAGGGCACTCAAGTTTCAGAATTACCTTAAACTAATAATAAATGAGAACATTTAATGTTCTGTGTAAATACACCGTGTAAGTTGAAGATTGTTCAACCCAACTTACTAAAAAAATAAAATACATATTGCATGAACCTATTATAAAATGAGTGTTTTTTTTTTTTCTTGCAAAAGATAATTACTCATTTTGCCAAAGCCACATGAAATGTGTTTCATTTAAACACATTCAGTTTTCAACACCCTCGTACAAAATACTCTTTAATCACAGACGCATTAATGTTGTGAAATTGTATTTGTTGTGTTTTTAAGCAACTATTTTCACTTTTGCATATGGTTGAAAATAATAATTATTTTATTTTATTTAGAAAAAATACTATAAATTTATATACCTAAATATAACGGTTAACGGTTAGGTGCCTTCAAGATTCCATTAATCTTTCATTTCGGGAGTCTTTTGGTTATCCAAAAATGTTGCAGCGGATTGAAAAGTTGGAATCTCCATCATAAGTTTAGAGAAGCAAATTCTTTTGCAGATAAAGTGGTTTTACATGAACATGATTTAAAATATAATTGTCAATTTGTCATATATTTCCTCTTGCCTCCTTATATTTTTCTTAAGTTCTTTGCAGATTGAGTTAGAACCATGTTTCACAGAATAGTGATCGTGTAATCTGTTTTTTCTTAGACATTTTTGCCCTTTGTTTTTAAAAATAAATATATTTTATTTTCTACGAGTCTACATTAATTTTACCGTTACATATAGTCTAAAATATCATTTTGATTCTCAAAATAATCAAGGTTTTACAAAATAATCATTAAAAGACAGAATAACATTTTGATTTTCCAAAAATAATCTCAATTTGACAAAATACACCAAATATAAATAAATTTAAAGGACTTTAAAAAAAGAAAATAATTTTATCATCTAATTTTGATGATTTTACGCTTAGTTGATATTTTTGACGATTTTTACATGAATGACAAAAAATTGAAAACACATTCTAGAAATCAATTTTTTTTCTAAAATTTTTGTATGTACCTCGTAAATAATTTTCTAATTATTCCAACAAAAAATTAAATCAAATATATAAGTCGTGACACATAAAAGAAAGTAATACTTTCTCAAATAAGAATTATCTTTAAAAATACCAAAATATTTTTTTTATCAGGGACCATTTTATCAAAAATTGAAATTTTTGTTTGTCAAAATTATAGTTTACTGACCGTATGTATTATGAAAAAATGAAAGAGAAACCACAACCATTGGACTTTACTATCAATACCTATCTTTGTTAAAAATTTAATTTGACACTAACATATATAAGCTATTAGTGCTTTGTTTATTTATTTATTTGGTTTATCAGTATTTACTGTGGACAACTGTGAACCAGTAACTAATTTCGTTACCATTTGGATCTCCAATTAAAATTACACACTTAGTTTGGTTGGACAATTGGCTGCAAAATTCTCTCAATTTGCAAAATTGAAAGACCAACACATAACCACTTGATTAAGAAGTTTAATGAGATAATTAGATAAAGCAACTACTAAACCACCCCACCACATTTATTATGTGTTTTATTCATCACCTTCTGTCCTCACATTGTCCATGTAAATTATCAACAAACAAAATCATTTAAAAAGGATTAAGAAAAAAATTATAAAAGATGTGAGTGCAAGAGGGAGTGAGGACTCAGATGAGTAAGGCAAAATGAGCATCAAATCCGGTAACAGAAAAACCGCCAGCAGCAGTTAAGCTGGGCAGTCGTAACACCTGGATCTGCCGCTACATGGTTTCTTCATTGTACCTCTGCTTCCTACATGGCGGACATAGACACTGATTCAAATGTGCTTGTTTTGAATTGGTGTCTATGTCCGCGAAGATTACAGCACTCTAGCAATAAAATTAAGGAGAAACTCTTGCATAGTCCTAAATACACATTTTTTGTTGTCTTCAAAACATAAAAAGTTTTCATAAGTGTTAAAGACGAAAACGAAAATAAAGATTTTTGAGAATAGAAACCAAGAACTTATATAAGGAAGCACATTAAAAAGTAAAAGTAAACAGACTAAGAATTTTAGATTGATATCCAAATCTGAGAAGCAGTTCACATGGCATCATCATGAAATATACAAGCACACGAATGTCCTGCAAAGAGTTTGCGGGTCAGCGAGACTTAATACACATGAGCAGGGCTTTAATTTAGCCGCGCCATAATCACAAAGACAAATTTCCCATTGTTTTCTCTAAACTCCTTTTTTATCACCATCACAATGCAGCTTAGCCGGACTTAAAGAGCAAAACTGCTTTCTGGTCTAAGTAGAAGTAAAGGAAGTGGTTTGTTTCATGAGTCACATATGAACCTGTCACAAGGAGAAGAAAAAAATGGTGCATGAATAATGAACTTACACTAGAAACCAATAATGTCTGACAAAACGAACAAGCAATTTTATCTACAGTTGAATTAATTGTCTTAAATTCATGTGAAAAAAAAAAGGATAAGTGTTTCTATAAGCATATTATGATTTCGCTCCATTTGGTAACTATTTCGCCATAAAATATCATGACTTTGAGAAAGTAGCGACAAAGAAAATATCTCCCCACCATATCACGGTGCTTTTGTGATATGGCAATCTCCAAACAGACATAAGAAATTGTAACATACAAAACAGATCAAAGTGCATCTATAACCCCGGAATTTGTATTTTGTCATCAAGAATAAGACGTGGTGTTAAAAGCTAACAGAATAAAATAAGATCAGGAATGGTGCCATTAAGGAAATTCTAAATCAATCATGTCACTTTGACGGGAAAGGAACCAATCTGGATTATTCTTGAATCCTGTGAAGTTGAAGTGCTTCAACATGAAAATAACGCTAATCCCTCCATTTTCCACTACTATTTCCTACCTCAATAAAAAACATCTAAAAAAAAGGTTGTTTTTCTATTGCAACATCATGTACAAAAGAAAAAACAAGCTTAATAAAAAAAACAGATCATTAACTCCTGGAGTTTCATTTCATTTTCACTCCCCCATGATTCAAATTCTACTTAAAAAGAAAAAAAAGTATAGAGACTTAATTACCATAGTTTTGCAACCACTTGCTTTCTAAACCCTGAAACTAGATCTTAAACCAAGCTTTGGCATTGCAAATCCTTTTGATTTTTCCTTGCAAAAGCCAATTCCCGGTGCTTTTTAAGGCCTATCTAGGATGTTCAAAAGTAATAAGCAACCAAATCAATACAAGCTAAAGCTAATGAGATTCCTTCATTTTCATGCGTAAAGTATGTTGAGTTAAGATTCATGAACAAATACATATGACTGTCATTTCGTCTTTGCAGAATTCAAAATACCGAGTGTCCTTAAGGCTGTTCACATGAAAAACTGTGTTCCACCATACTAGAGTGAGTAAAAGAAACAAACAAACACAATTTTCTGTTCCAACCTTGTATTTCAGCCATCCAGACATCAGTATACTATCTGGTTAAAGAGAAACAGGCAGAAAGCGTCTCAAGATAAATTAATCCTAAGGAATACGAGAATATCTACGACATTGACACTGCAAGTTGTATGTATGCCAACTTAATGAGGTAATATTAACACCAAAGGAATATCTGGAGAAACTCATGATTTAATGAGGGAATATGCTGATAAACACCAAAGGAAGGATACTTTCGAGGTGGAATATTAACCCCAAAAATTGAAATCCTGGACTCAGAAACCCAGAGAATCTCAGTCAGATGACCTTATCAAATCAGCAAGAAGATTGGAAAAGTTGCTTAGAAGCTGCACCTAACTAGTATTAGCAGCACTCAATAGTCAATATCAGCCTAGGCGATTCCTAAATCATTCTAATCACAGCATGAACTAAAGCTAAGCATGCAGCAGCATGAGCTGTGATATAGGCTTGATAAAAGTTGTAACAATGAACAGAACTGTTTGCTGAACTCAAAAGTCAGGAAATCTTATGCATAATCTAAACCACTTATTCTCAGATATAATGAAACTTGCAATGCGTCGATTAAATTCAGTTCTTAACCATAAAGATGATTTTAACTGATACAAGAGGAGAAATGCTGGCACATATTGAGGCAGCTTATATGCAACTGTGTGTACACTACTTTAATAAAAGAGTAAGGGATTCAGAATCGAATTCCTCTCTTATAAACCAAGAGCACTTATATCTAAGTATATTATAATTCGTCTAAAAGATCAGTACTCAAGCTTGTCCAGCTGTGCAATCTTTGAGAACTTTGAATACTAAAGTATTCAAATATTTGTCTCTGTCAGAATCCATTTGCAAGGTATGGTACTCGAGTCCAACATCAGAAGTATGGTGCTCTCTCAAAGTTCTTATCAGTCTCAAAGTTCTTACAAGTCTAATTAACTTCTATCAAACTATGTGCAGTAAAAGAATGTGCGCAAGCAAAGCCAAGCTACTTTGCCAAGTTTAAGGCTCAAGGAAAATAAGAGATATAGCTCCATAAGTCCACTAACCAAAACAGATAGGAGAACCCATCGTATATACAATTGAAAATTTAACCAGCCAGATTATCAAATTGAGCAGCTAATCATTCTAATATAAACATAAAATTTATAGGAGAGAAATGAAAAACACACCATTTTTTGTAATTATTAGTGAAAATATATCAACTAAAAATGGAAACAATTGAATCAAACCACATCTAAAAGTAAATACCTATA
>NC_029788.2:17172542-17179803 GCF_000816755.2 Arachis ipaensis
TATAACAGTACAAGCAGTGGCTTTCCAAATGGACCATTGACAATTTGATATATATCCACACAAAAATCAAAGAAAGACAACTATTGTGGGGACAAGGAAATAAGAAAAAGACCCCCTACATGTATCATAGAATCACAAAACCACGGCTGGACCTTTGATTTGCAACATAACCATCTTCTCTAATTCAATCCCCATCTCCAACTAAATAAAACTTAAGAGTATGGTCATTAACTCATTAATAATCTACACAATAATTTGCATATCCACGTCCTTTGTGAATACATTTCATTTATTAAGCAGATTCCATCTAACATATCCATTTATGAAATTCACGTAAGAGTTTCCAAGGTATTGGTATCAATTTCGGGGGATCTAAAATACAGAACTCCAGCATTGAATAACTACTTATGCAGCATTTGTCCCAGTATATAAATATAGAGGTTCAAAGAAGTTGATATTGCATACTACCATTTTCTCCTCCAAACGACAAAGATGAAAAAATATCATCTTCACTGCGGTATACTGAGTACAATCAAAGAATTGGGCTTGCAAAACAGAATACTGCTGAAATGCCTGTCACCACATTACATAAGTTCTGGCGGGTCATCAACACCTATTAAACTAGGAGGGATCACTTGTATTCAAACTGCACATAACTCGGAACCATTTTTCCCAAGTAGGACCACAAGGTACTCTCACACTTATAAGTTTGGCAATTTGAACTGCTCATAACTCCTCAATGACTACTAGGGAACAAGGGTTATACAGTCTTCTAGCAAGAGTTGTCTCTCTATGATTTGAACTCACCTCTTCCTCCTAGGTGGTCCAGGTTAATTGCCACTTGCCACCTTAACCAACTCTGTTGAGAAGTTTATCACATATGTAAGATAATGTACACATGACAAGCTAATGTGCAACTACTACATGAAGAAAGGATCTTCTCCTACTATCCAACTCAGGCATTTTCCCCCTGGAGGAGAGAAAGATACTGAAACCAAAATGCACCCCAAACAAAAACTACGTTTCCAACATATAACTAGTACGTTGCTACCATTAACTAAAGCAGAAGCATTAGCAGCAGCAATTCAATTTACAATAACCTTAAGCTTGGATCTAAACATTTCCTCTAGAAGAGAAAGTAGCAAAAACAAGGGTGCACAACAACAAATCTAAGCAAAACCCCAACTTGTGAACAAAAGCCATACCGAAATTGCGACCAACTATGCAATGCCAAGTGGGTCCATGCCTCTTATCGAACTCCTTCTTTATCTGCTCTGCAACATCTTTCTCCACATTGTACTTCTCAAACGCCTGAAGAAGAAGAAGATCCATCATCATCATCCATTCACAAAAAGTTCAAGACTTTACCACACAGCATGATAAAAATAACAAAACCCAGAAACAGAATCCAAAACAACACACAAAAAAACAAAAACCCCAAATAAAAAATTTGAAGAGAGAGAAAAAAAGAGGAACTAACGTTGACGGCGATATCAACAGCCTCCTTTTGCATGTCGGGCAACATATCTGCACTCTTGATGATGACCTTTTTGGGTGGCGGCGCCGGCGCCGGAAGCGCTGGGGGCGAGGGCTTCCGGTCGTCGGGAATAGGTCTCTGCATAAGAGCTCCAGTAATGTTCTTCTTGGCGTCTTCACTGCTCATTTTTTTTTCTTTTTTTTTTTCCCAATAAAACAACAAAAATTCTTCCCCCTCTCTCTTAAGGCTTTGGATTGGGAATGTTTTGTTGTGATAGATTTTAGGTGGGAAGTGAGGGAAGATTGAAAGCGATAAGCCCGCTGCCCGCGTGTGTTGTGTTGTGTAGAGAAGAGAAAGAGAAGCTTCAAGAGAGAGAGAGAAAGAGTTTAAACTAAACTAATAAGCAAAAAGGAAAAAGGAAAAGGTGAGAAATGGAGGAAGAATAATAAAAAGGGGGAATTGCAAGACCATATATGTTGAGGAATTATGCCAAATCTGGGTACAGCTCTATGCTACTTGCCACAACCCATAATGCACTCGAATATAATCCAAGGTAATTTTAAAATAAATAGACAAAATTATACATGAATAATTAACTATTAAGGATCAGTTTAGATTGATTTTTGAAAAATCTACTTATTTTTTCATTTTTTTTAAAAAAATATTTTGTAACATACAAAAATTATTTTACATTTAGATAGACTTTTAAAAAAATTAAGTATTAAAAACGTCTTTTATTTTTGTTTTTTTTTTAAAGCAAGTATTGCTAGTTTTTAGGAAACGCAAATAATTTATTTTTTTTTAATAAAGGTATTTTTTAAAAGACTTATCTAAATAAGTTTTAAATTGAATAAAAGGATTTTATTAAAGAAAGCACTTTTTTCACAAAAAAAAAATCCAAACTAGCACTAAATCCCGAAAGATTTGTACAATGACAAAAAGAACTCTAAAAAATGTTAATGATAATATAGTCTTTAAAAGATTTTAAAAATTAACAAAAATTACCAGATATCAATTGCTCCTATTTTCATTAACAAAAAATGCAGAAGTGATGAGAGAAGGAGAAAGCGGGGGCGAGCGGTTGAGGGTGAAACACGGTGAGGAAGATGGCCATGCCATCAGAAGAGATAAGGGGGAGAGCGTGGGTGGGTGTGTATCCGGTGTTAAGGAGGGTTCTTCTCGAGAGGGGTTAGGAAAGCCATCCAAGGTCTCTTTTAGAGATAAAGTCATTGGTGCAGAAAAGTCTAAAGCCTTTGCATTAGTAGGGTCTTTATCTGGGGATGGTATCGCGACGGTGACAGGTAAGCAGGGTGATTCTCGTCCACCAAGTGTCAGTTTTACCAAGGAGGCAAAGAGCTGTCTAGCTGAACCTTATAAGGAAGCCATCGTGATCAAGGTGTTGGATAAGTATTATGGCTACACGGCTCTCATGCATAAGTTTCGGATAGTATGGCGCATCAAAGGAGGGTTTGATTTGTTGGATGTGGGATTTGGATATTTTTTGGTTAAATTTGATATTGCTGGGGATCGTGAGAAAGTCATTCTTAGTGGCCCGTGGTTGATAGACAGTCACTATGTTGCAGTAAAGCCATGGGATGTGGATTTTAGGCCATGCGAAAAATTCTTTGGATCAACGCTGGTATGGATTCGAGTCTCGGGACTTCCAATTTGGTGCTACCAGGAACAAGCAATGCTGCGAATTGCTTCTGCAATTGGAATTCCGGTGAAAGTAGATTTGGCTACTAAGCTCGCAGAAAGAGGAAAATATGCCCGAGCTTGTATTCAAATTAATCTTGAGTTGCCTGTAATCAAACATATTATAGTGGAGGGTGTGACTTATGAAGTGGAGTACGAGAGTTTACAGTTGATTTGTGCTACTTGTGCACGGTATGGGCATGATAAATCGTTGTGCATGGAGAAGGAGTCCTTGGAAGGAAACATAAATTCCTTTGGTGATGGAAAAAATAATGAAGCCCCAACACTAGTGCCACTCATCAAAGAGCAGACATGTTTGCTACTTCATTAGGGGATAGTGGTTTGTTTGATCTGAAGACTATCGGGAGGCAGTTTTCTTGGTACAGGAGGGTGAAAAATTATGTTGACATGGCAAAAAAGTTTGATCGAGTCTGTATAAATAGTAGTTGGTTATCTATCTTTCCAGAGGCTTATGCAGAAGTTTTAAATAGGCTTCAGTCTGATCATTGCCCTATTCTGGTGCGTTGTAAAGGTCGTCCTCAGCCTAAAGGGAATCGACCTTTCCGATTTGTTGCTGCTTAGGCTACTCATCCTGGGTATAAAGATATTGTGAACCAGTCATGGTGGTCTGGTAATAGAGGAATTCATAGCAAGCTTTCAGAAGTACAGAAGAATTCACTAGAGTTTAACTCGAAGGTATTTGGTAACATTTTTGTTAAGAAATGTGAATTAGAGCATCAGATTAATTATTTACAAAAGCGTTTGGAAGTGGTGGATAGTATTTATTTGCGTCAGAAAGAGCAACAGTTGCTTGATGATTATAATAATACTCTAGTGCAAGAAGAGCTCATATGGTTCCAAAAGTCCAGAGAGCAATGGGTAAGGTTCGGGGATAGGAATACAAGATTCTTTCATATTCAAACTCTTGCGATAAGCAGCTGTTTGGTTGGGAGGAGAGGGAGAATTGGCTTTGGCTTTGGCGTCAGTTTGTTCCGGAAAAGCATAAGTTTTTGGCTTGGTTGTGTCTTAAGGAGGCTCTTCCTACTGCAAGTTTTCGCTTTAGAAGAGGGATGTCGTCATCGGATAGGTGTCCAAGATGTCTTTCTAGCCAGGAATCGGTTATACATTGTATTCGGGATTGTCCAAAAGCTCAGTTTGTCTGGCAAAGGTTGGATATTCCTTGTCATCCTTTGGATTTGAAGAACTGGTTCTTGTATCATAGCAGAGAGCACCCGTTCAAGTTCTTTTCGGGACTTTGGTGGATATGGCGAGCAAGGAATAACGACATCTTTAATCCCCATGAAACTTGGCCTCCGGAAAAAGTCATTTGTCTGTCATTAAATTCAGAAAAGGAGCTTAGAAATATTTTTGAATTACAACGTATGTCCCTTCCCTCTACTCTAAATGGTTTTTGGAATCCCCCATCCATTGGTACTTTTAAGATTAATTGTGATGCTAGTTATTTTGGTTCGGGTGATAGTGTTGGTTTTGCTTGTGTTATTAGAGATTGTAATGGGAGCTGGCAAATGGGGTGTTTGGGAATGATTGAGAGTAATAGTATTCTTCAAGGAGAATTGTTTGCTATTTGGAGAGGATATCTCTTAGCTTGGGATGTGGGTCAACGAGATGTTATTTGTGAGACGGATTGTGTGGAAGCATTTAATCTTGTTACTCAAGATGGTTTTGGGTTTATTGATCCACTGGTGCTCAAAATAAGAGATATCATGCATTGGAATTGGCGTGTTGACTTTCGTTTGATTATGAGAGATGCAAACACGGTGGCAGATACTATGGCAAAGATGGCGATGAAGTTACAACTTTCGCATGTGGAGCTTCTTTCACCTTGGGAGGAGTTTAAGAGTAGTCTTAAACGGGACTGTCCCTCTATTTAAGCAGTTCCTTATTTTGTTTCTTTTGTTTTTCTTTGTTTAATTTATTTCAGTCACCAAAAAAAAAGAAAATGACGTGACACTAACAATTTCCTCTTTCCTCTGTCTCTCTCTTTATCTTTTCTTTCCCTCTCATCAATTTTCAATTGCCTATTCCATTTTTCGACATCCTTACCATCACATTCTTCTTCGTTCTTCTTTCGACCAGTGATTCACTCTCTCTCTCTTTTATCGTAATACTCAACTCTCTTTCCCCCTTACTTCAGCCGTGTGCAATGGTACCTCTCTCTCTCTAGATTTGGCGGTGTTAGCAATGGTGATCTTGTTCACTAATGATATCTTCTTCTTTCTCTAGCAACGTCGGCATCGCCTTCCTCTTCTACTGGCACTAGCATGCTCTCTCTCTCTTTCTTCTACTTTTTTTATTTAAAAAATATATGTTGAATTCTCTCTCTCCTTTTTGTCTTCTTCTTTATTTTCACTTTTTTTCTATTTTTTTTGTTATTGAATTGTGTGAACATTGTTGTCATTGAATTGTGTGAATGGTGAATTTTATATATATATTAAAATACATTTTATAGGGTAAAAAACCTAAATAAATCAATGCCAACTTAAATTTACGCAAATCACCCAAACAAAAAAAAGTTATGTGCATGTCTCTAATGGACATTTCTATGTAAATCGAAATAGCTATACTCGATTTAGCATCGTTAGTAGTAAATCGAAGCAGACATATTCGATTTAGTAAGGAGACATGCAAATCGAATCACCCTTATTCGATTTATGCATGCATGGTTAGGATTCCTAGTAAATCGAATAAGTTCAATTCGATTTATCATGCATGTAATGTAATGAATAAATCGACACAAGGCAAGTCGATTTACTATGTATTCAGCAAGATATATAAATAAATGTAAGTTAATTCGATTTACTAAGGTACAAATGTATATAAATAGCTGTTGAATATGAATTCCTCATCATAGTGACATGCAATGGCTAATGATGAGAGTGTTTTAGTTTTGGAGCACTATAGAGGATCGATTAAGAAAAAAATGTGTTCCGAAATTAAATTTACTAATAAAGATTCACTTAGTGCTTTCCTAAAACCCGGGAACTGCCAAAAGATCCATGACTGGAGGAGCTACAGTGGTCCTACCAACTTAACCACGTGCTTGTTGGCCACACGACATAGGCACCTGTATAACCACAACAGAGCGGCAAATCCCCAGCTATATCTGCCCATGTCCTCTAACCTCGCTACATACGGCAGCCACCTGATATGCATGCGGGTACCAGACTTGTCACCAAAAATCTGCGTCTATAATAGCATCATGATGTACGCTCTCACGTACCTCCTCATTATCTCCTCATCTGTGCCCTCGGAAAGGTCACTCAATGTCTCCTGCATCCAAGTGCACTTCACAGTGAATTTGTCGACACAGTCCGGTAGCGGCAACACACCTAACAACTCCTCGAACCAAGCCCATGCCGGACGGCTGTCGTCAATGTACCGCTCAAAATCCGTTAGACATCCGCTGACATACTATCCGTCGATCGGGAGCCCTAGTTGGTAGGCTACATCCTATAGCGTAATCGTGCACTCACCGAATGGTAGATAAAATGTATGAGTCTTCGGGCGCCATCTCTCCACAAATGCACTTACTAATGGCTCATCCAACCTAAACTAGTAGTCGTTGAGCCTCGCGAGATGGGTCAGGCTAGCCATCTGCAGGTACGGCATGATCCTATCATCTAATGGCATACCATGCTGCCTCTAGGGGTGGCAAACGGGACTAAACCCGTCGGGTCGGCCTACGTAACTCGCCAAAAAAGGCCGGTTGGGCTGGAAAATTGGGACCGCCAAATAGCAAAAGCCCGCCTAACCCACATCGCTTAAACCGCAGGCTTTGGCGGGCTTTGGCGGGGCAGGGCGGGCTTTCCCCCTGGGCTTAGTATTTTTTTGGGAAGGGGTATTTTTACTTTTTTTTTTTGCCAAAATCCAACTTTCCCCAACCTAACTTATAAGAGAATGAAGATGAAAATTGAGTATTTTGGATTATGTTTATTTTGTTTTAGAGACAATATTTATAATTATGTTTTGGATTACGTTTATTTTGCTTTGGGAACAATATTTATAATTATGTTTTGGATGAAAACTTGGTTTATAATTATGTTTATTAGATATTTATAATTTATAATT